>NW_027468976.1:0-120842 GCF_051014615.1 Bombus vancouverensis nearcticus
ATCGCGAAGATTTCGTCGATTTTGACGAAAAATAGCCGTCATTTCCTTCCCGTTGGAGATATTTCGACGTTTAAGCACTCGTTGTACTCCACCTCACAGTGCTAATGCAATGCACAACCATTTAAGCGTCGAAACAATCAAAATATCTCGCAAATCGCGAAGATTTCGTCGATTTTGACGAAAAATAGCCGTCATTTCCTTCCCGTTGGAGATATTTCGACGTTTAAGCGCTCGTTGAACTCCATTTCACAGTGCTAATGCAACGCACAACCATTTAAGCGTCGAAACAACCAGAATATCTCGCAAATCGCAAAGATTTCGTCGATTTTGACGAAAAATAGCCGTCATTTCCTTCCCGTTGGAGATATTTCGACGTTTAAGCACTCGTTGTACTCCACTTCACAGTGCTAATGCAATGCACAACCATTTAAGCGTCGAAACAATCAAAATATCTCGCAAATCGTGAAGATTTCGTCGATTTTGACGAAAAATAGCCGTCATTTCCTTCCCGTTGGAGATATTTCGACGTTGAAGCACTCGTTGAACTCCATTTCACAGTGCTAATGCAATGCACAACCATTTAAGCTTCGAAACAATCAAAATATCTCGCAAATCGCGAAGATTTCGTCAATTTTGACGAAAAATAGCCGTCATTTCCTTCCCGTTGGAGATATTTCGACGTTTAAGCACTCGTTGAACTCCATTTCGCAGTGCTAATGCAATGCGCAACCATTTAAGCGTCGAAACAAGCAAAATATCTCGCAAATCGCGAAGATTTCATCGATTTTGACGAAAAATAGCCGTCATTTCCTTCCCGTTGGAGATATTTCGACGTTTAAGCACTCGTTGTACTCCACTTCACAGTGCTAATGCAATGTACAACCATTTAAGCGTCGAAACAACCAGAATATCTCGCGAATCGCGAAGATTTCGTTTATTTTGAAGAAAAGTAGCCGTCATTTCCTTCCCGTTGGAGATATTTCGACGTTTAAGCGCTCGTTGAACTCCATTTCACAGTGCTAATGCAACGCACAACCATTTAAGCGTCGAAACAATCAAAATATCTCGCAAATCGTGAAGATTTCGTCGATTTTGACGAAAAATAGCCGTCATTTCCTTCCCGTTGGAGATATTTCGACGTTGAAGCACTCGTTGAACTCCATTTCACAGTGCTAATGCAATGCACAAACATTTAAGCTTCGAAACAATCAAAATATCTCGCAAATCGCGAAGATTTCGTCGATTTTGACGAAAAATAGCCGTCATTTCCTTCCCGTTGGAGATATTTCGACGTTTAAGCACTCGTTGAACTCCATTTCGCAGTGCTAATGCAATGCGCAACCATTTAAGCGTCGAAACAAGCAAAATATCTCGCAAATCGCGAAGATTTCGTCGATTTTGACGAAAAATAGCCGTCATTTCCTTCCCGTTGGAGATATTTCGACGTTTAAGCACTCGTTGTACTCCACTTCACAGTGCTAATGCAATGTACAACCATTTAAGCGTCGAAACAACCAGAATATCTCGCGAATCGCGAAGATTTCGTTTATTTTGAAGAAAAGTAGCCGTCATTTCCTTCCCGTTGGAGATATTTCGACGTTTAAGCGCTCGTTGAACTCCATTTCACAGTGCTAATGCAACGCACAACCATTTAAGCGTCGAAACAACCAGAATATCTCGCAAATCGCAAAGATTTCGTCGATTTTGACGAAAAATAGCCGTCATTTCCTTCCCGTTGGAGATATTTCGACGTTTAAGCACTCGTTGTACTCCACTTCACAGTGCTAATGCAATGCACAACCATTTAAGCGTCGAAACAATCAAAATATCTCGCAAATCGTGAAGATTTCGTCGATTTTGACGAAAAATAGCCGTCATTTCCTTCCCGTTGGAGATATTTCGACGTTGAAGCACTCGTTGAACTCCATTTCACAGTGCTAATGCAATGCACAACCATTTAAGCTTCGAAACAATCAAAATATCTCGCAAATCGCGAAGATTTCGTCGATTTTGACGAAAAATAGCCGTCATTTCCTTCCCGTTGGAGATATTTCGACGTTTAAGCACTCGTTAAACTCCATTTCACGGTGCTAATGCAATGCACAGGCATTTAATCGTCGAAACAACCAGAATATCTCGCAAATCGCGAAGATTTCGTCGATTTTGACGAAAAATAGCCGCCATTTCCTTCCCGTTGGAGATATTTCGTCGTTTAAGCACTCGTTGAACTCCATTTCACAGTGCTAATGCAATGCACAACCATTTAATCGTCGAAACAACCAGAATATCTCGCAAATCGCGAAGATATCGTCGATTTTGACGAAAAATAGCCGTCATTTCCTTCCCGTTGCAGATATTTCGACGTTTAAGCACTCGTTGAACTCCATTTCACGGTGCTAATGCAATGCACAAACATTTAAGCTTCGAAACAATCAAAATATCTCGCAAATCGCGAAGATTTCGTCGATTTTGACGAAAAATAGCCGTCATTTCCTTCCCGTTGGAGATATTTCGACGTTTAAGCACTCGTTGAACTCCATTTCGCAGTGCTAATGCAATGCGCAACCATTTAAGCGTCGAAACAAGCAAACTATCTCGCAAATCGCGAAGATTTCGTCGATTTTGACGAAAAATAGCCGTCATTTCCTTCCCGTTGGAGATATTTCGACGTTTAAGCACTCGTTGTACTCCACTTCACAGTGCTAATGCAATGTACAACCATTTAAGCGTCGAAACAACCAGAATATCTCGCGAATCGCGAAGATTTCGTTTATTTTGAAGAAAAGTAGCCGTCATTTCCTTCCCGTTGGAGATATTTCGACGTTTAAGCGCTCGTTGAACTCCATTTCACAGTGCTAATGCAACGCACAACCATTTAAGCGTCGAAACAACCAGAATATCTCGCAAATCGCAAAGATTTCGTCGATTTTGACGAAAAATAGCCGTCATTTCCTTCCCGTTGGAGATATTTCGACGTTTAAGCACTCGTTGTACTCCACTTCACAGTGCTAATGCAATGCACAACCATTTAAGCGTCGAAGCAATCAAAATATCTCGCAAATCGTGAAGATTTCGTCGATTTTGACGAAAAATAGCCGTCATTTCCTTCCCGTTGGAGATCTTTCGACGTTGAAGCACTCGTTGAACTCCATTTCACAGTGCTAATGCAATGCACAACCATTTAAGCTTCGAAACAATCAAAATATCTCGCAAATCGCGAAGATTTCGTCGATTTTGACGAAAAATAGCCGTCATTTCCTTCCCGTTGGAGATATTTCGACGTTTAAGCACTCGTTAAACTCCATTTCACGGTGCTAATGCAATGCACAGGCATTTAATCGTCGAAACAACCAGAATATCTCGCAAATCGCGAAGATTTCGTCGATTTTGACGAAAAATAGCCGCCATTTCCTTCCCGTTGGAGATATTTCGTCGTTTAAGCACTCGTTGAACTCCATTTCACAGTGCTAATGCAATGCACAACCATTTAATCGTCGAAACAACCAGAATATCTCGCAAATCGCGAAGATATCGTCGATTTTGACGAAAAATAGCCGTCATTTCCTTCCCGTTGGAGATATTTCGACGTTTAAGCACTCGTTGAACTCCATTTCACGGTGCTAATGCAATGCACAGCCATTTAAGCGTCGAAACAAGAAAAATATCTCGCAAATCGCGAAGATTTCGTCGATTTTGACGAAAAATAGCCGTCACTTCCTTCCCGTTGGAGATATTTCGACGTTGAAGGACTCGTTGAACTCCATTTCACAATGCTAATGCAATGCACAACCATTTAAGAGTCGAAACAATCAAAATATCTCGCAAATCGCGAAGATTTCGTCGATTTTGACGAAAAATAGCCGTCATTTCCTTCCCGTTGGAGATATTTCGTCGTTTAAGCACTCGTTGAACTCCATTTCACAGTGCTAATGCAATGCACCACCATTTAAGAGTCGAAACAACCAGAATATCTCGCAAATCGCGAAGATTTCGTCGATTTTGACGAAATATAGACGTCATTTCCTTCCCGTTCGAGATATTTCGACGTTTAAGCACTCGTTGAACTCCATTTCACAGTGCTAATGCAATGCACAACCATTTAAGCGTCGAAACAATCAAAATATCTCGCAAATCGCGAAGATTTCGTCGATTTTGACGAAAAATAGCCGTCATTTCCTTCCCGTTGGAGATATTTCGACGTTGAAGCACTCGTTGAACTCCATTTCACAGTGCTAATGCAATGCACAACCATTTAAGCGTCGAAACAATCAAAATATCTCGCAAATCGCGATGATTTCGTCGATTTTGACGAAAAATAGCCGTCATTTCCTTCCCGTTGGAGATATTTCGACGTTGAAGCACTCGTTGAACTCCATTTCACGGTGCTAATGCAATGCACAGCCATTTAAGCGTCGAAACAAGAAAAATATCTCGCAAATCGCGAAGATTTCGTCGATTTTGACGAAAAATAGCCGTCCTTTCCTTCCCGTTGGAGAAATTTCGACGTTTAAGCACTCGTTGAACTCCATTTCGCAGTGCTAATGCAATGCGCAACCATTTAAGCGTCGAAACAAGCAAAATATCTCGCAAATCGCGAAGATTTCGTCGATTTTGACGAAAAATGGCCGTCAATTCCTTCCCGTTGGAGATATTTCGACGTTTAAGCGCTCGTTGATCTCCATTTCACAGTGCTAATGCAATGCACAACCATTTAAGCGTCGAAACAATCAAAATATCTCGCAAATCGCGAAGATTTCGTCGATTTTGACGAAAAATAGCCGTCATTTCCTTCCCGTTGGAGATATTTCGACGTTTAAGCACTCGTTGTACTCCACCTCACAGTGCTAATGCAATGCACAACCATTTAAGCGTCGAAACAATCAAAATATCTCGCAAATCGCGAAGATTTCGTCGATTTTGACGAAAAATAGCCGTCATTTCCTTCCCGTTGGAGATATTTCGACGTTTAAGCACTCGTTGTACTCCACTTCACAGTGCTAATGCAATGCACAACCATTTAAGCGTCGAAACAATCAAAATATCTCGCAAATCGTGAAGATCTCGTCGATTTTGACAAAAATAGCCGTCATTTCCTTCCCGTTGGAGATATTTCGACGTTGAAGCACTCGTTGAACTCCATTTCACAGTGCTAATGCAATGCACAACCATTTAAGCTTCGAAACAATCAAAATATCTCGCAAATCGCGAAGATTTCGTCGATTTTGACGAAAAATAGCCGTCATTTCCTTCCCGTTGGAGATATTTCGACGTTTAAGCACTCGTTAAACTCCATTTCACGGTGCTAATGCAATGCACAGCCATTTAATCGTCGAAACAACCAGAATATCTCGCAAATCGCGAAGATTTCGTCGATTTTGACGAAAAATAGCCGCCATTTCCTTCCCGTTGGAGATATTTCGTCGTTTAAGCACTCGTTGAACTCCATTTCACAGTGCTAATGCAATGCACAACCATTTAATCGTCGAAACAATCAAAATATCTCGCAAATCGTGAAGATTTCGTCGATTTTGACGAAAAATAGCCGTCATTTCCTTCCCGTTGGAGATATTTCGACGTTGAAGCACTCGTTGAACTCCATTTCACAGTGCTAATGCAATGCACAACCATTTAAGCTTCGAAACAATCAAAATATCTCGCAAATCGCGAAGATTTCGTCGATTTTGACGAAAAATAGCCGTCATTTCCTTCCCGTTGGAGATATTTCGACGTTTAAGCACTCGTTGAACTCCATTTCGCAGTGCTAATGCAATGCACAACCATTTAAGCGTCGAAACAATCAAAATATCTCGCAAATCGCGAAGATTTCGTCGATTTTGACGATAAATAGCCGTCATTTCCTTCCCGTTGGAGATATTTCGACGTTTAAGCACTCGTTGTACTCCACTTCACAGTGCTAATGCAATGTACAACCATTTAAGCGTCGAAACAACCAGAATATCTCGCGAATCGCGAAGATTTCGTTTATTTTGAAGAAAAGTAGCCGTCATTTCCTTCCCGTTGGAGATATTTCGACGTTTAAGCGCTCGTTGAACTCCATTTCACAGTGCTAATGCAACGCACAACCATTTAAGCGTCGAAACAACCAGAATATCTCGCAAATCGCAAAGATTTCGTCGATTTTGACGAGAAATAGCCGTCATTTCCTTCCCGTTGGAGATATTTCGACGTTTAAGCACTCGTTGTACTCCACTTCACAGTGCTAATGCAATGCACAACCATTTAAGCGTCGAAACAATCAAAATATCTCGCAAATCGTGAAGATTTCGTCGATTTTGACGAAAAATAGCCGTCATTTCCTTCCCGTTGGAGATATTTCGACGTTGAAGCACTCGTTGAACTCCATTTCACAGTGCTAATGCAATGCACAACCATTTAAGCTTCGAAACAATCAAAATATCTCGCAAATCGCGAAGATTTCGTCGATTTTGACGAAAAATAGCCGTCATTTCCTTCCCGTTGGAGATATTTCGACGTTTAAGCACTCGTTAAACTCCATTTCACGGTGCTAATGCAATGCACAGCCATTTAATCGTCGAAACAACCAGAATATCTCGCAAATCGCGAAGATTTCGTCGATTTTGACGAAAAATAGCCGCCATTTCCTTCCCGTTGGAGATATTTCGTCGTTTAAGCACTCGTTGAACTCCATTTCACAGTGCTAATGCAATGCACAACCATTTAATCGTCGAAACAACCAGAATATCTCGCAAATCGCGAAGATTTCGTCGATTTTGACGAAAAATAGCCGTCATTTCCTTCCCGTTGTAGATATTTCGACGTTTAAGCGCTCGTTGAACTCCATTTCACAGTGCTAATGCAATGCACAACCATTTAAGCGTCGAAACAATCAAAATATCTCGCAAATCGCGAAGATTTCGTCGATTTTGACGAAAAATAGCCGTCATTTCCTTCCCGTTGGAGACATTTCGTCGTTTAAGCGCTCGTTGAACTCCATTTCACAGTGCTAATGCAATGCACAACCATTTAAGCGTCGAAACAATCAAAATATCTCGCAAATCGCGAAGATTTCGTCGATTTTGACGAAAAATAGCCGTCATTTCCTTCCCGTTGGAGATATTTCGACGTTTAAGCACTCGGTGAACTTAATTTCACGGTGCTAATGCATTGTACAACCATTTAAGCGTCGAAACAATCAAAATATCTCGCAAATCGCGAAGATTTCGTCGAGTTTGACGAAAAATAGCCGTCATTTCCTTCCCGTTGTAGATATTTCGACGTTTAAGCGCTCGTTGAACTCCATTTCACAGTGCTAATGCAATGCACAACCATTTAAGCGTCGAAACCATCAAAATATCTCGCAAATCGCGAAGATTTCGTCGATTTTGACGAAAAATAGCCGTCATTTCCTTCCCGTTGGAGATATTTCGACGTTTAAGCACTCGGTGAATTCCATTTCACGGTGCTAATGCAATGTACAACCATTTAAGCGTCGAAACAATCAAAATATCTCGCAAATCGCCAAGATTTCGTCGAGTTTGACGAAAAATAGCCGTCATTTCCTTCCCGTTGGAGATATTTCGTCGTTTAAGCACTCGTTGATCTCCATTTCACAGTGCTAATGCAATGCACAACCATTTAAGCGTCGAAACAACCAGAATATCTCGCGAATCGCGAAGATTTCGTTTATTTTGAAGAAAAATAGCCGTCATTTCCTTCCCGTTGGAGATATTTCGACGTTTAAGCGCTCGTTGAACTCCATTTCACAGTGCTAATGCAACGCACAACCATTTATGCGTCGAAACAACCAGAATATCTCGCAAATCGCAAAGATTTCGTCGATTTTGACGAAAAATAGCCGTCATTTCCTTCCCGTTGGAGATATTTCGACGTTTAAGCACTCGTTGTACTCCACTTCACAGTGCTAATGCAATGCACAACCATTTAAGCGTCGAAACAACCAGAATATCTCGCGAATCGCGAAGATTTCGTTTATTTTGAAGAAAAATAGCCGTCATTCCCTTCCCGTTGGAGATATTTCGACGTTTAAGCGCTCGTTGAACTCCATTTCACAGTGCTAATGCAACGCACAACCATTTATGCGTCGAAACAACCAGAATATCTCGCAAATCGCAAAGATTTCGTCGATTTTGACGAAAAATAGCCGTCATTTCCTTCCCGTTGGAGATATTTCGACGTTTAAGCACTCGTTGTACTCCACTTCACAGTGCTAATGCAATGCACAACCATTTAAGCGTCGAAACAATCAAAATATCTCGCAAATCGTGAAGATTTCGTCGATTTTGACGAAAAATAGCCGTCATTTACTTCCCGTTGGAGATATTTCGACGTTGAAGCACTCGTTGAACTCCATTTCACAGTGCTAATGCAATGCACAACCATTTAAGCTTCGAAACAATCAAAATATCTCGCAAATCGCGAAGATTTCGTCGATTTTGACGAAAAATAGCCGTCATTTCCTTCCCGTTGGAGATATTTCGACGTTTAAGCACTCGTTAAACTCCATTTCACGGTGCTAATGCAATGCACAGCCATTTAAGCGTCGAAACAATCAAAATATCTCGCAAATCGCGAAGATTTCGTCGATTTTGACGAAAAATAGCCGTCATTTCCTTCCCGTTGGAGATATTTCGACGTTGAAGCACTCGTTGAACTCCATTTCACAGTGCTAATGCAATGCACAACCATTTAACCGTCGAAACAATCAAAATATCTCGCAAATCGCGAAGATTTCGTCGATTTTGACGAAAAATAGCCGTCATTTCCTTCCCGTTGGAGATATTTCGACGTTTAAGCACTCGTTGAACTCCATTTCACGGTGCTAATGCAATGCACAGGCATTTAAGCGTCGTAACAAGAAAAATATCTCGCAAATCGCGAAGATTTCGTCGATTTTGACGAAAAATAGCCGTCATTTCCTTCCCGTTGGAGATATTTCGACGTTGAAGCACTCGTTGAACTCCATTTCACAGTGCTAATGCAATGCACAACCATTTAAGCGTCGAAACAATCAAAATATCTCGCAAATCGCGAAGATTTCGTCGATTTTGACGAAAAATAGCCGTCATTTCCTTCCCGTCGGAGATATTTCGTCGTTTAAGCACTCGTTGAACTCCATTTCACAGTGCTAATGCAATGCACCACCATTTAAGCGTCGAAACAACCAGAATATCTCGCAAATCGCGAAGATTTCGTCGATTTTGAAGAAAAATAGACGTCATTTCCTTCCCGTTGGAGATATTTCGACGTTTAAGCGCTCGTTGATCTCCATTTCACAGTGCTAATGCAATGCACAACCATTTAAGCGTCGAAACAATCAAAATATCTCGCAAATCGCGAAGATTTCGTCGATTTTGACGAAAAATAGCCGTCATTTCCTTCCCGTTGGAGATATTTCGACGTTTAAGCACTCGTTGTACTCCACCTCACAGTGCTAATGCAATGCACAACCATTTAAGCGTCGAAACAATCAAAATATCTCGCAAATCGCGAAGATTTCGTCGATTTTGACGAAAAATAGCCGTCATTTCCTTCCCGTTGGAGATATTTCGACGTTTAAGCACTCGTTGTACTCCACTTCACAGTGCTAATGCAATGCACAACCATTTAAGCGTCGAAACAATCAAAATATCTCGCAAATCGTGAAGATTTCGTCGATTTTGACGAAAAATAGCCGTCATTTCCTTCCCGTTGGAGATATTTCGACGTTGAAGCACTCGTTGAACTCCACTTCACAGTGCTAATGCAATGCACAACCATTTAAGCTTCGAAACAATCAAAATATCTCGCAAATCGCGAAGATTTCGTCGATTTTGACGAAAAATAGCCGTCATTTCCTTCCCGTTGGAGATATTTCGACGTTTAAGCACTCGTTAAACTCCATTTCACGGTGCTAATGCAATGCACAGCCATTTAATCGTCGAAACAACCAGAATATCTCGCAAATCGCGAAGATTTCGTCGATTTTGACGAAAAATAGCCGCCATTTCCTTCCCGTTGGAGATATTTCGTCGTTTAAGCACTCGTTGAACTCCATTTCACAGTGCTAATGCAATGCACAACCATTTAATCGTCGAAACAACCAGAATATCTCGCAAATCGCGAAGATTTCGTCGATTTTGACGAAAAATAGCCGTCATTTCATTCCCGTTGGAGATATTTCGACGATTAAGCACTCGTTGAACTCCATTTCACGGTGCTAATGCAATGCGCAACCATTTAAGCTTCGAAACAATCAAAATATCTCGCAAATCGCGAAGATTTCGTCGATTTTGACGAAAAATAGCCGTCATTTCCTTCCCGTTGGAGATATTTCGACGTTTAAGCAATCGTTGTACTCCACTTCACAGTGCTAATGCAATGCACAACCATTTAAGCGTCGAAACAATCAAAATATCTCGCAAATCGTGAAGATTTCGTCGATTTTGACGAAAAATAGCCGTCATTTCCTTCCCGTTGGAGATATTTCGACGTTGAAGCACTCGTTGAACTCCACTTCACAGTGCTAATGCAATGCACAACCATTTAAGCTTCGAAACAATCAAAATATCTCGCAAATCGCGAAGATTTCGTCGATTTTGACGAAAAATAGCCGTCATTTCCTTCCCGTTGGAGATATTTCGACGTTTAAGCACTCGTTAAACTCCATTTCACGGTGCTAATGCAATGCACAGCCATTTAATCGTCGAAACAACCAGAATATCTCGCAAATCGCGAAGATTTCGTCGATTTTGACGAAAAATAGCCGCCATTTCCTTCCCGTTGGAGATATTTCGTCGTTTAAGCACTCGTTGAACTCCATTTCACAGTGCTAATGCAATGCACAACCATTTAATCGTCGAAACAACCAGAATATCTCGCAAATCGCGAAGATTTCGTCGATTTTGACGAAAAATAGCCGTCATTTCCTTCCCGTTGGAGATATTTCGACGATTAAGCACTCGTTGAACTCCATTTCACGGTGCTAATGCAATGCGCAACCATTTAAGCTTCGAAACAATCAAAATATCTCGCAAATCGCGAAGATTTCGTCGATTTTGACGAAAAATAGCCGTCATTTCCTTCCCGTTGGAGATATTTCGACGTTTAAGCAATCGTTGTACTCCACTTCACAGTGCTAATGCAATGCACAACCATTTAAGCGTCGAAACAATCAAAATATCTCGCAAATCGTGAAGATTTCGTCGATTTTGACGAAAAATAGCCGTCATTTCCTTCCCGTTGGAGATATTTCGACGTTGAAGCACTCGTTGAACTCCATTTCACAGTGCTAATGCAATGCACAACAATTTAAGCTTCGAAACAATCAAAATATCTCGCAAATCGCGAAGATTTCGTCGATTTTGACGAAAAATAGCCGTCATTTCCTTCCCGTTGGAGATATTTCGACGTTTAAGCACTCGTTGAACTCCATTTCGCAGTGCTAATGCAATGCACAACCATTTAAGCGTCGAAACGATCAAAATATCTCGCAAATCGCGAAGATTTCGTCGATTTTGACGATAAATAGCCGTCATTTCCTTCCCGTTGGAGATATTTCGACGTTTAAGCACTCGTTGTACTCCACTTCACAGTGCTAATGCAACGCACAACCATTTATGCGTCGAAACAACCAGAATATCTCGCAAATCGCAAAGATTTCGTCGATTTTGACGAAAAATAGCCGTCATTTCCTTCCCGTTGGAGATATTTCGACGTTTAAGCACTCGTTGTACTCCACTTCACAGTGCTAATGCAATGCACAACCATTTAAGCGTCGAAACAATCAAAATATCTCGCAAATCGTGAAGATTTCGTCGATTTTGACGAAAAATAGCCGTCATTTACTTCCCGTTGGAGATATTTCGACGTTGAAGCACTCGTTGAACTCCATTTCACAGTGCTAATGCAATGCACAACCATTTAAGCTTCGAAACAATCAAAATATCTCGCAAATCGCGAAGATTTCGTCGATTTTGACGAAAAATAGCCGTCATTTCCTTCCCGTTGGAGATATTTCGACGTTTAAGCACGCGTTAAACTCCATTTCACGGTGCTAATGCAATGCACAGCCATTTAAGCGTCGAAACAATCAAAATATCTCGCAAATCGCGAAGATTTCGTCGATTTTGACGAAAAATAGCCGTCATTTCCTTCCCGTTGGAGATATTTCGACGTTGAAGCACTCGTTGAATTCCATTTCACAGTGCTAATGCAATGCACAACCATTTAAGCGTCGAAACAATCAAAATATCTCGCAAATCGCGAAGATTTCGTCGATTTTGACGAAAAATAGCCGTCATTTCCTTCCCGTTGGAGATATTTCGTCGTTTAAGCACTCGTTGAACTCCATTTCACAGTGCTAATGCAATGCACCACCATTTAAGCGTCGAAACAACCAGAATATCTCGCAAATCGCGAAGATTTCGTCGATTTTGACGAAAAATAGACGTCATTTCCTTCCCGTTGGAGATATTTCGACGTTTAAGCACTCGTTGAACTCCATTTCACAGTGCTAATGCAATGCACAACCATTTAAGCGTCGAAACAATCAAAATATCTCGCAAATCGCGAAGATTTCGTCGATTTTGACGAAAAATAGCCGTCATTTCCTTCCCGTTGGAGATATTTCGACGTTGAAGCACTCGTTGAACTCCATTTCACAGTGCTAATGCAATGCACAACCATATAAGCGTCGAAACAATCAAAATATCTCGCAAATCGCGAAGATTTCGTCGATTTTGACGAAAAATAGCCGACATTTCCTTCCCGTTGGAGATATTTCGAAATTGAAGCACTCGTTGAACTCCATTTCACGGTGCTAATGCAATGCACAGCCATTTAAGCGTCGAAACAAGAAAAATATCTCGCAAATCGCGAAGATTTCGTCGATTTTGACGAAAAATAGCCGTCATATCCTTCCCGTTGGAGATATTTCGACGTTTAAGCACTCGTTGAACTCCATTTCGCAGTGCTAATGCAATGCGCAACCATTTAAGCGCCGAAACAAGCAAAATATCTCGCAAGTCGCGAAGATTTCGTCGATTTTGACGAAAAATAGCCGTCATTTCCTTCCCGTTGGAGATATTTCGACGTTTAAGCACTCGTTGTACTCCACTTCACAGTGCTAATGCAATGTACAACCATTTAAGCGTCGAAACAACCAGAATATCTCGCGAATCGCGAAGATTTCGTTTATTTTGAAGAAAAATAGCCGTCATTTCCTTCCCGTTGGAGATATTTCGACGTTTAAGCGCTCGTTGAACTCCATTTCACAGTGCTAATTCAACGCACAACCATTTAAGCGTCGAAACAACCAGAATATCTCGCAAATCGCAAAGATTTCGTCGATTTTGACGAAAAATAGCCGTCATTTCCTTCCCGTTGGAGATATTTCGACGTTTAAGCACTCGTTGTACTCCACTTCACAGTGCTAATGCAATGCACAACCATTTAAGCGTCGAAACAATCAAAATATCTCGCAAATCGTGAAGATTTCGTCGATTTTGACGAAAAATAGCCGTCATTTCCTTCCCGTTGGAGATATTTCGACGTTGAAGCACTCGTTGAACTCCATTTCACAGTGCTAATGCAATGCACAACCATTTAAGCTTCGAAACAATCAAAATATCTCGCAAATCGCGAAGATTTCGTCGATTTTGACGAAAAATAGCCGTCATTTCCTTCCCGTTGGAGATATTTCGACGTTTAAGCACTCGTTGAACTCCATTTCGCAGTGCTAATGCAATGCGCAACCATTTAAGCGTCGAAACAAGCAAAATATCTCGCAAATCGCGAAGATTTCGTCGATTTTGACGAAAAATAGCCGTCATATCCTTCCCGTTGGAGATATTTCGACGTTTAAGCACTCGTTGTACTCCACTTCACAGTGCTAATGCAATGTACAACCATTTAAGCGTCGAAACAACCAGAATATCTCGCGAATCGCGAAGATTTCGTTTATTTTGAAGAAAAGTAGCCGTCATTTCCTTCCCGTTGGAGATATTTCGACGTTTAAGCGCTCGTTGAACTCCATTTCACAGTGCTAATGCAACGCACAACCATTTAAGCGTCGAAACAACCAGAATATCTCGCAAATCGCAAAGATTTCGTCGATTTTGACGAGAAATAGCCGTCATTTCCTTCCCGTTGGAGATATTTCGACGTTTAAGCACTCGTTGTACTCCACTTCACAGTGCTAATGCAATGCACAACCATTTAAGCGTCGAAACAATCAAAATATCTCGCAAATCGTGAAGATTTCGTCGATTTTGACGAAAAATAGCCGTCATTTCCTTCCCGTTGGAGATATTTCGACGTTGAAGCACTCGTTGAACTCCATTTCACAGTGCTAATGCAATGCACAACCATTTAAGCTTCGAAACAATCAAAATATCTCGCAAATCGCGAAGATTTCGTCGATTTTGACGAAAAATAGCCGTCATTTCCTTCCCGTTGGAGATATTTCGACGTTTAAGCACTCGTTAAACTCCATTTCACGGTGCTAATGCAATGCACAGCCATTTAATCGTCGAAACAACCAGAATATCTCGCAAATCGCGAAGATTTCGTCGATTTTGACGAAAAATAGCCGCCATTTCCTTCCCGTTGGAGATATTTCGTCGTTTAAGCACTCGTTGAACTCCATTTCACAGTGCTAATGCAATGCACAACCATTTAATCGTCGAAACAACCAGAATATCTCGCAAATCGCGAAGATTTCGTCGATTTTGACGAAAAATAGCCGTCATTTCCTTCCCGTTGGAGATATTTCGACGTTTAAGCGCTCGTTGAACTCCATTTCACAGTGCTAATGCAATGCACAACCATTTAAGCGTCGAAACAATCAAAATATCTCGCAAATCGCGAAGATTTCGTCGATTTTGACGAAAAATAGCCGTCATTTCCTTCCCGTTGGAGATATTTCGACGTTTAAGCACTCGTTGAACTCCATTTCACGGTGCTAATGCAATGCACAGCCATTTAAGCGTCGAAACAAGAAAAATATCTCGCAAATCGCGAAGATTTCGTCGATTTTGACGAAAAATAGCCGTCATTTCCATCCCGTTGGAGACATTTCGTCGTTTAAGCGCTCGTTGAACTCCATTTCACAGTGCTAATGCAATGCACAACCATTTAAGCGTCGAAACAATCAAAATCTCTCGCAAATCGCGAAGATTTCGTCGATTTTGACGAAAAATAGCCGTCATTTCCTTCCCGTTGGAGATATTTCGACGTTTAAGCACTCGGTGAACTTAATTTCACGGTGCTAATGCATTGTACAACCATTTAAGCGTCGAAACAATCAAAATATCTCGCAAATCGCGAAGATTTCGTCGAGTTTGACGAAAAATAGCCGTCATTTCCTTCCCGTTGGAGATATTTCGACGTTTAAGCGCTCGTTGAACTCCATTTCACAGTGCTAATGCAATGCACAACCATTTAAGCGTCGAAACCATCAAAATATCTCGCAAATCGCGAAGATTTCGTCGATTTTGACGAAAAATAGCCGTCATTTCCTTCCCGTTGGAGATATTTCGACGTTTAAGCACTCGGTGAATTCCATTTCACGGTGCTAATGCAACGCACAACCATTTATGCGTCGAAACAACCAGAATATCTCGCAAATCGCAAAGATTTCGTCGATTTTGACGAAAAATAGCCGTCATTTCCTTCCCGTTGGAGATATTTCGACGTTTAAGCACTCGTTGTACTCCACTTCACAGTGCTAATGCAATGCACAACCATTTAAGCGTCGAAACAATCAAAATATCTCGCAAATCGTGAAGATTTCGTCGATTTTGACGAAAAATAGCCGTCATTTACTTCCCGTTGGAGATATTTCGACGTTGAAGCACTCGTTGAACTCCATTTCACAGTGCTAATGCAATGCACAACCATTTAAGCTTCGAAACAATCAAAATATCTCGCAAATCGCGAAGATTTCGTCGATTTTGACGAAAAATAGCCGTCATTTCCTTCCCGTTGGAGATATTTCGACGTTTAAGCACTCGTTAAACTCCATTTCACGGTGCTAATGCAATGCACAGCCATTTAAGCGTCGAAACAATCAAAATATCTCGCAAATCGCGAAGATTTCGTCGATTTTGACGAAAAATAGCCGTCATTTCCTTCCCGTTGGAGATATTTCGACGTTGAAGCACTCGTTGAATTCCATTTCACAGTGCTAATGCAATGCACAACCATTTAAGCGTCGAAACAATCAAAATATCTCGCAAATCGCGAAGATTTCGTCGATTTTGACGAAAAATAGCCGTCATTTCCTTCCCGTTGGAGATATTTCGTCGTTTAAGCACTCGTTGAACTCCATTTCACAGTGCTAATGCAATGCACCACCATTTAAGCGTCGAAACAACCAGAATATCTCGCAAATCGCGAAGATTTCGTCGATTTTGACGAAAAATAGACGTCATTTCCTTCCCGTTGGAGATATTTCGACGTTTAAGCACTCGTTGAACTCCATTTCACAGTGCTAATGCAATGCACAACCATTTAAGCGTCGAAACAATCAAAATATCTCGCAAATCGCGAAGATTTCGTCGATTTTGACGAAAAATAGCCGTCATTTCCTTCCCGTTGGAGATATTTCGACGTTGAAGCACTCGTTGAACTCCATTTCACAGTGCTAATGCAATGCACAACCATATAAGCGTCGAAACAATCAAAATATCTCGCAAATCGCGAAGATTTCGTCGATTTTGACGAAAAATAGCCGACATTTCCTTCCCGTTGGAGATATTTCGAAATTGAAGCACTCGTTGAACTCCATTTCACGGTGCTAATGCAATGCACAGCCATTTAAGCGTCGAAACAAGAAAAATATCTCGCAAATCGCGAAGATTTCGTCGATTTTGACGAAAAATAGCCGTCATATCCTTCCCGTTGGAGATATTTCGGCGTTTAAGCACTCGTTGAACTCCATTTCGCAGTGCTAATGCAATGCGCAACCATTTAAGCGTCGAAACAAGCAAAATATCTCGCAAGTCGCGAAGATTTCGTCGATTTTGACGAAAAATAGCCGTCATTTCCTTCCCGTTGGAGATATTTCGACGTTTAAGCACTCGTTGTACTCCACTTCACAGTGCTAATGCAATGTACAACCATTTAAGCGTCGAAACAACCAGAATATCTCGCGAATCGCGAAGATTTCGGTTATTTTGAAGAAAAATAGCCGTCATTTCCTTCCCGTTGGAGATATTTCGACGTTTAAGCGCTCGTTGAACTCCATTTCACAGTGCTAATTCAACGCACAACCATTTAAGCGTCGAAACAACCAGAATATCTCGCAAATCGCAAAGATTTCGTCGATTTTGACGAAAAATAGCCGTCATTTCCTTCCCGTTGGAGATATTTCGACGTTTAAGCACTCGTTGTACTCCACTTCACAGTGCTAATGCAATGCACAACCATTTAAGCGTCGAAACAATCAAAATATCTCGCAAATCGTGAAGATTTCGTCGATTTTGACGAAAAATAGCCGTCATTTCCTTCCCGTTGGAGATATTTCGACGTTGAAGCACTCGTTGAACTCCATTTCACAGTGCTAATGCAATGCACAACCATTTAAGCTTCGAAACAATCAAAATATCTCGCAAATCGCGAAGATTTCGTCGATTTTGACGAAAAATAGCCGTCATTTCCTTCCCGTTGGAGATATTTCGACGTTTAAGCACTCGTTGAACTCCATTTCGCAGTGCTAATGCAATGCGCAACCATTTAAGCGTCGAAACAAGCAAAATATCTCGCAAATCGCGAAGATTTCGTCGATTTTGACGAAAAATAGCCGTCATATCCTTCCCGTTGGAGATATTTCGACGTTTAAGCACTCGTTGTACTCCACTTCACAGTGCTAATGCAATGTACAACCATTTAAGCGTCGAAACAACCAGAATATCTCGCGAATCGCGAAGATTTCGTTTATTTTGAAGAAAAGTAGCCGTCATTTCCTTCCCGTTGGAGATATTTCGACGTTTAAGCGCTCGTTGAACTCCATTTCACAGTGCTAATGCAACGCACAACCATTTAAGCGTCGAAACAACCAGAATATCTCGCAAATCGCAAAGATTTCGTCGATTTTGACGAAAAATAGCCGTCATTTCCTTCCCGTTGGAGATATTTCGACGTTTAAGCACTCGTTGTACTCCACTTCACAGTGCTAATGCAATGCACAACCATTTAAGCGTCGAAACAATCAAAATATCTCGCAAATCGTGAAGATTTCGTCGATTTTGACGAAAAATAGCCGTCATTTCCTTCCCGTTGGAGATATTTCGACGTTGAAGCACTCGTTGAACTCCATTTCACAGTGCTAATGCAATGCACAACCATTTAAGCTTCGAAACAATCAAAATATCTCGCAAATCGCGAAGATTTCGTCGATTTTGACGAAAAATAGCCGTCATTTCCTTCCCGTTGGAGATATTTCGACGTTTAAGCACTCGTTAAACTCCATTTCACGGTGCTAATGCAATGCACAGCCATTTAATCGTCGAAACAACCAGAATATCTCGCAAATCGCGAAGATTTCGTCGATTTTGACGAAAAATAGCCGCCATTTCCTTCCCGTTGGAGATATTTCGTCGTTTAAGCACTCGTTGAACTCCATTTCACAGTGCTAATGCAATGCACAACCATTTAATCGTCGAAACAACCAGAATATCTCGCAAATCGCGAAGATTTCGTCGATTTTGACGAAAAATAGCCGTCATTTCCTTCCCGTTGGAGATATTTCGACGTTTAAGCGCTCGTTGAACTCCATTTCACAGTGCTAATGCAATGCACAACCATTTAAGCGTCGAAACAATCAAAATATCTCGCAAATCGCGAAGATTTCGTCGATTTTGACGAAAAATAGCCGTCATTTCCTTCCCGTTGGAGACATTTCGTCGTTTAAGCGCTCGTTGAACTCCATTTCACAGTGCTAATGCAATGCACAAACATTTAAGCGTCGAAACAATCAAAATATCTCGCAAATCGCGAAGATTTCGTCGATTTTGACGAAAAATAGCCGTCATTTCCTTCCCGTTGGAGATATTTCGACGTTTAAGCACTCGGTGAACTTAATTTCACGGTGCTAATGCATTGTACAACCATTTAAGCGTCGAAACAATCAAAATATCTCGCAAATCGCGAAGATTTCGTCGAGTTTGACGAAAAATAGCCGTCATTTCCTTCCCGTTGGAGATATTTCGACGTTTAAGCGCTCGTTGAACTCCATTTCACAGTGCTAATGCAATGCACAACCATTTAAGCGTCGAAACCATCAAAATATCTCGCAAATCGCGAAGATTTCGTCGATTTTGACGAAAAATAGCCGTCATTTCCTTCCCGTTGGAGATATTTCGACGTTTAAGCACTCGGTGAATTCCATTTCACGGTGCTAATGCAATGTACAACCATTTAAGCGTCGAAACCATCAAAATATCTCGCAAATCGCGAAGATTTCGTCGATTTTGACGAAAAATAGCCGTCATTTCCTTCCCGTTGGAGATATTTCGACGTTTAAGCACTCGGTGAATTCCATTTCACGGTGCTAATGCAATGTACAACCATTTAAGCGTCGAAACAATCAAAATATCTCGCAAATCGCCAAGATTTCGTCGAGTTTGACGAAAAATAGCCGTCATTTCCTTCCCGTTGGAGATATTTCGTCGTTTAAGCACTCGTTGATCTCCATTTCACAGTGCTAATGCAATGCACAACCATTTAAGCGTCGAAACAACCAGAATATCTCGCGAATCGCGAAGATTTCGTTTATTTTGAAGAAAAATAGCCGTCATTTCCTTCCCGTTGGAGATATTTCGACGTTTAAGCGCTCGTTGAACTCCATTTCACAGTGCTAATGCAACGCACAACCATTTATGCGTCGAAACAACCAGAATATCTCGCAAATCGCAAAGATTTCGTCGATTTTGACGAAAAATAGCCGTCATTTCCTTCCCGTTGGAGATATTTCGACGTTTAAGCACTCGTTGTACTCCACTTCACAGTGCTAATGCAATGCACAACCATTTAAGCGTCGAAACAACCAGAATATCTCGCGAATCGCGAAGATTTCGTTTATTTTGAAGAAAAATAGCCGTCATTTCCTTCCCGTTGGAGATATTTCGACGTTTAAGCGCTCGTTGAACTCCATTTCACAGTGCTAATGCAACGCACAACCATTTATGCGTCGAAACAACCAGAATATCTCGCAAATCGCAAAGATTTCGTCGATTTTGACGAAAAATAGCCGTCATTTCCTTCCCGTTGGAGATATTTCGACGTTTAAGCACTCGTTGTACTCCACTTCACAGTGCTAATGCAATGCACAACCATTTAAGCGTCGAAACAATCAAAATATCTCGCAAATCGTGAAGATTTCGTCGATTTTGACGAAAAATAGCCGTCATTTACTTCCCGTTGGAGATATTTCGACGTTGAAGCACTCGTTGAACTCCATTTCACAGTGCTAATGCAATGCACAACCATTTAAGCTTCGAAACAATCAAAATATCTCGCAAATCGCGAAGATTTCGTCGATTTTGACGAAAAATAGCCGTCATTTCCTTCCCGTTGGAGATATTTCGACGTTTAAGCACTCGTTAAACTCCATTTCACGGTGCTAATGCAATGCACAGCCATTTAAGCGTCGAAACAATCAAAATATCTCGCAAATCGCGAAGATTTCGTCGATTTTGACGAAAAATAGCCGTCATTTCCTTCCCGTTGGAGATATTTCGACGTTGAAGCACTCGTTGAACTCCATTTCACAGTGCTAATGCAATGCACAACCATTTAACCGTCGAAACAATCAAAATATCTCGCAAATCGCGAAGATTTCGTCGATTTTGACGAAAAATAGCCGTCATTTCCTTCCCGTTGGAGATATTTCGACGTTTAAGCACTCGTTGAACTCCATTTCACGGTGCTAATGCAATGCACAGGCATTTAAGCGTCGTAACAAGAAAAATATCTCGCAAATCGCGAAGATTTCGTCGATTTTGACGAAAAATAGCCGTCATTTCCTTCCCGTTGGAGATATTTCGACGTTGAAGCACTCGTTGAACTCCATTTCACAGTGCTAATGCAATGCACAACCATTTAAGCGTCGAAACAATCAAAATATCTCGCAAATCGCGAAGATTTCGTCGATTTTGACGAAAAATAGCCGTCATTTCCTTCCCGTTGGAGATATTTCGTCGTTTAAGCACTCGTTGAACTCCATTTCACAGTGCTAATGCAATGCACCACCATTTAAGCGTCGAAACAACCAGAATATCTCGCAAATCGCGAAGATTTCGTCGATTTTGACGAAAAATAGACGTCATTTCCTTCCCGTTGGAGATATTTCGACGTTTAAGCGCTCGTTGATCTCCATTTCACAGTGCTAATGCAATGCACAACCATTTAAGCGTCGAAACAATCAAAATATCTCGCAAATCGCGAAGATTTCGTCGATTTTGACGAAAAATAGCCGTCATTTCCTTCCCGTTGGAGATATTTCGACGTTTAAGCACTCGTTGTACTCCACCTCACAGTGCTAATGCAATGCACAACCATTTAAGCGTCGAAACAATCAAAATATCTCGCAAATCGCGAAGATTTCGTCGATTTTGACGAAAAATAGCCGTCATTTCCTTCCCGTTGGAGATATTTCGACGTTTAAGCACTCGTTGTACTCCACTTCACAGTGCTAATGCAATGCACAACCATTTAAGCGTCGAAACAATCAAAATATCTCGCAAATCGTGAAGATTTCGTCGATTTTGACGAAAAATAGCCGTCATTTCCTTCCCGTTGGAGATATTTCGACGTTGAAGCACTCGTTGAACTCCACTTCACAGTGCTAATGCAATGCACAACATTTAAGCTTCGAAACAATCAAAATATCTCGCAAATCGCGAAGATTTCGTCGATTTTGACGAAAAATAGCCGTCATTTCCTTCCCGTTGGAGATATTTCGACGTTTAAGCACTCGTTAAACTCCATTTCACGGTGCTAATGCAATGCACAGCCATTTAATCGTCGAAACAACCAGAATATCTCGCAAATCGCGAAGATTTCGTCGATTTTGACGAAAAATAGCCGCCATTTCCTTCCCGTTGGAGATATTTCGTCGTTTAAGCACTCGTTGAACTCCATTTCACAGTGCTAATGCAATGCACAACCATTTAATCGTCGAAACAACCAGAATATCTCGCAAATCGCGAAGATTTCGTCGATTTTGACGAAAAATAGCCGTCATTTCCTTCCCGTTGGAGATATTTCGACGATTAAGCACTCGTTGAACTCCATTTCACGGTGCTAATGCAATGCGCAACCATTTAAGCTTCGAAACAATCAAAATATCTCGCAAATCGCGAAGATTTCGTCGATTTTGACGAAAAATAGCCGTCATTTCCTTCCCGTTGGAGATATTTCGACGTTTAAGCAATCGTTGTACTCCACTTCACAGTGCTAATGCAATGCACAACCATTTAAGCGTCGAAACAATCAAAATATCTCGCAAATCGTGAAGATTTCGTCGATTTTGACGAAAAATAGCCGTCATTTCCTTCCCGTTGGAGATATTTCGACGTTGAAGCACTCGTTGAACTCCATTTCACAGTGCTAATGCAATGCACAACAATTTAAGCTTCGAAACAATCAAAATATCTCGCAAATCGCGAAGATTTCGTCGATTTTGACGAAAAATAGCCGTCATTTCCTTCCCGTTGGAGATATTTCGACGTTTAAGCACTCGTTGAACTCCATTTCGCAGTGCTAATGCAATGCACAACCATTTAAGCGTCGAAACGATCAAAATATCTCGCAAATCGCGAAGATTTCGTCGATTTTGACGATAAATAGCCGTCATTTCCTTCCCGTTGGAGATATTTCGACGTTTAAGCACTCGTTAAACTCCATTTCACGGTGCTAATGCAATGCACAGCCATTTAATCGTCGAAACAACCAGAATATCTCGCAAATCGCGAAGATTTCGTCGATTTTGACGAAAAATAGCCGTCATTTCCTTCCCGTTGGAGATATTTCGACGTTGAAGCACTCGTTGAACTCCATTTCACAGTGCTAATGCAATGCACAACCATTTAACCGTCGAAACAATCAAAATATCTCGCAAATCGCGAAGATTTCGTCGATTTTGACGAAAAATAGCCGTCATTTCCTTCCCGTTGGAGATATTTCGACGTTTAAGCACTCGTTGAACTCCATTTCACGGTGCTAATGCAATGCACAGCCATTTAAGCGTCGTAACAAGAAAAATATCTCGCAAATCGCGAAGATTTCGTCGATTTTGACGAAAAATAGCCGTCATTTCCTTCCCGTTGGAGATATTTCGACGTTGAAGCACTCGTTGAACTCCATTTCACAGTGCTAATGCAATGCACAACCATTTAAGCGTCGAAACAATCAAAATATCTCGCAAATCGCGAAGATTTCGTCGATTTTGACGAAAAATAGCCGTCATTTCCTTCCCGTTGGAGATATTTCGTCGTTTAAGCACTCGTTGAACTCCATTTCACAGTGCTAATGCAATGCACCACCATTTAAGCGTCGAAACAACCAGAATATCTCGCAAATCGCGAAGATTTCGTCGATTTTGACGAAAAATAGACGTCATTTCCTTCCCGTTGGAGATATTTCGACGTTTAAGCACTCGTTGAACTCCATTTCACAGTGCTAATGCAATGCACAACCATTTAAGCGTCGAAACAATCAAAATATCTCGCAAATCGCGAAGATTTCGTCGATTTTGACGAAAAATAGCCGTCATTTCCTTCCCGTTGGAGATATTTCGACGTTGAAGCACTCGTTGAACTCCATTTCACAGTGCTAATGCAATGCACAACCATATAAGCGTCGAAACAATCAAAATATCTCGCAAATCGCGAAGATTTCGTCGATTTTGACGAAAAATAGCCGACATTTCCTTCCCGTTGGAGATATTTCGAAATTGAAGCACTCGTTGAACTCCATTTCACGGTGCTAATGCAATGCACAGCCATTTAAGCGTCGAAACAAGAAAAATATCTCGCAAATCGCGAAGATTTCGTCGATTTTGACGAAAAATAGCCGTCATATCCTTCCCGTTGGAGATATTTCGACGTTTAAGCACTCGTTGAACTCCATTTCGCAGTGCTAATGCAATGCGCAACCATTTAAGCGTCGAAACAAGCAAAATATCTCGCAAATCGCGAAGATTTCGTCGATTTTGACGAAAAATAGCCGTCATTTCCTTCCCGTTGGAGATATTTCGACGTTTAAGCACTCGTTGTACTCCACTTCACAGTGCTAATGCAATGCACAACCATTTAAGCGTCGAAACAACCAGAATATCTCGCGAATCGCGAAGATTTCGTTTATTTTGAAGAAAAATAGCCGTCATTTCCTTCCCGTTGGAGATATTTCGACGTTTAAGCGCTCGTTGAACTCCATTTCACAGTGCTAATTCAACGCACAACCATTTAAGCGTCGAAACAACCAGAATATCTCGCAAATCGCAAAGATTTCGTCGATTTTGACGAAAAATAGCCGTCATTTCCTTCCCGTTGGAGATATTTCGACGTTTAAGCCCTCGTTGTACTCCACTTCACAGTGCTAATGCAATGCACAACCATTTAAGCGTCGAAACAATCAAAATATCTCGCAAATCGTGAAGATTTCGTCGATTTTGACGAAAAATAGCCGTCATTTCCTTCCCGTTGGAGATATTTCGAAATTGAAGCACTCGTTGAACTCCATTTCACGGTGCTAATGCAATGCACAGCCATTTAAGCGTCGAAACAAGAAAAATATCTCGCAAATCGCGAAGATTTCGTCGATTTTGACGAAAAATAGCCGTCATATCCTTCCCGTTGGAGATATTTCGACGTTTAAGCACTCGTTGAACTCCATTTCACAGTGCTAATGCAATGCACAACCATTTAAGCGTCGAAACAATCAAAATATCTCGCAAATCGCGAAGATTTCGTCGATTTTGACGAAAAATAGCCGTCATTTCCTTCCCGTTGGAGATATTTCGACGTTGAAGCACTCGTTGAACTCCATTTCACAGTGCTAATGCAATGCACAACCATATAAGCGTCGAAACAATCAAAATATCTCGCAAATCGCGAAGATTTCGTCGATTTTGACGAAAAATAGCCGACATTTCCTTCCCGTTGGAGATATTTCGAAATTGAAGCACTCGTTGAACTCCATTTCACGGTGCTAATGCAATGCACAGCCATTTAAGCGTCGAAACAAGAAAAATATCTCGCAAATCGCGAAGATTTCGTCGATTTTGACGAAAAATAGCCGTCATATCCTTCCCGTTGGAGATATTTCGACGTTTAAGCACTCGTTGAACTCCATTTCGCAGTGCTAATGCAATGCGCAACCATTTAAGCGTCGAAACAAGCAAAATATCTCGCAAGTCGCGAAGATTTCGTCGATTTTGACGAAAAATAGCCGTCATTTCCTTCCCGTTGGAGATATTTCGACGTTTAAGCACTCGTTGTACTCCACTTCACAGTGCTAATGCAATGTACAACCATTTAAGCGTCGAAACAACCAGAATATCTCGCGAATCGCGAAGATTTCGTTTATTTTGAAGAAAAATAGCCGTCATTTCCTTCCCGTTGGAGATATTTCGACGTTTAAGCGCTCGTTGAACTCCATTCCACAGTGCTAATTCAACGCACAACCATTTAAGCGTCGAAACAACCAGAATATCTCGCAAATCGCAAAGATTTCGTCGATTTTGACGAAAAATAGCCGTCATTTCCTTCCCGTTGGAGATATTTCGACGTTTAAGCACTCGTTGTACTCCACTTCACAGTGCTAATGCAATGCACAACCATTTAAGCGTCGAAACAATCAAAATATCTCGCAATCGTGAAGATTTCGTCGATTTTGACGAAAAATAGCCGTCATTTCCTTCCCGTTGGAGATATTTCGACGTTGAAGCACTCGTTGAACTCCATTTCACAGTGCTAATGCAATGCACAACCATTTAAGCTTCGAAACAATCAAAATATCTCGCAAATCGCGAAGATTTCCGTCGATTTTGACGAAAAATAGCCGTCATTTCCTTCCCGTTGGAGATATTTCGACGTTTAAGCACTCGTTGAACTCCATTTCGCAGTGCTAATGCAATGCGCAACCATTTAAGCGTCGAAACAAGCAAAATATCTCGCAAATCGCGAAGATTTCGTCGATTTTGACGAAAAATAGCCGTCATATCCTTCCCGTTGGAGATATTTCGACGTTTAAGCACTCGTTGTACTCCACTTCACAGTGCTAATGCAATGTACAACCATTTAAGCGTCGAAACAACCAGAATATCTCGCGAATCGCGAAGATTTCGTTTATTTTGAAGAAAAGTAGCCGTCATTTCCTTCCCGTTGGAGATATTTCGACGTTTAAGCGCTCGTTGAACTCCATTTCACAGTGCTAATGCAACGCACAACCATTTAAGCGTCGAAACAACCAGAATATCTCGCAAATCGCAAAGATTTCGTCGATTTTGACGAAAAATAGCCGTCATTTCCTTCCCGTTGGAGATATTTCGACGTTGAAGCACTCGTTGAACTCCATTTCACAGTGCTAATGCAATGCACAACCATTTAAGCTTCGAAACAATCAAAATATCTCGCAAATCGCGAAGATTTCGTCGATTTTGACGAAAAATAGCCGTCATTTCCTTCCCGTTGGAGATATTTCGACGTTGAAGGACTCGTTGAACTCCATTTCACAGTGCTAATGCAATGCACAACCATTTAAGCGTCGAAACAACCAGAATATCTCGCAAATCGCGAAGATTTCGTCGATTTTGACGAAAAATAGACGTCATTTCCTTCCCGTTGGAGATATTTCGACGTTTAAGCACTCGTTGAACTCCATTTCACAGTGCTAATGCAATGCACAACCATTTAAGCGTCGAAACAATCAAAAATATCTCGCAAATCGCGAAGATTTCGTCGATTTTGACGAAAATAGACGTCATTTCCTTCCCGTTGGAGATATTTCGACGTTTAAGCACTCGTTGTACTCCACCTCACAGTGCTAATGCAATGCACAACCATTTAAGCGTCGAAACAATCAAAATATCTCGCAAATCGCGAAGATTTCGTCGATTTTGACGAAAAATAGCCGTCATTTCCTTCCCGTTGGAGATATTTCGACGTTTAAGCACTCGTTGAACTCCATTTCGCAGTGCTAATGCAATGCGCAACCATTTAAGCGTCGAAGCAAGCAAAATATCTCGCAAATCGCCAAGATTTCGTCGAGTTTGACGAAAAATAGCCGTCATTTCCTTCCCGTTGGAGATATTTCGTCGTTTAAGCACTCGTTGATCTCCATTTCACAGTGCTAATGCAATGCACAACCATTTAAGCGTCGAAACAACCAGAATATCTCGCGAATCGCGAAGATTTCGTTTATTTTGAAGAAAAATAGCCGTCATTTCCTTCCCGTTGGAGATATTTCGACGTTTAAGCGCTCGTTGAACTCCATTTCACAGTGCTAATGCAACGCACAACCATTTATGCGTCGAAACAACCAGAATATCTCGCAAATCGCAAAGATTTCGTCGATTTTGACGAAAAATAGCCGTCATTTCCTTCCCGTTGGAGATATTTCGACGTTTAAGCACTCGTTGTACTCCACTTCACAGTGCTAATGCAATGCACAACCATTTAAGCGTCGAAACAATCAAAATATCTCGCAAATCGTGAGGATTTCGTCGATTTTGACGAAAAATAGCCGTCATTTACTTCCCGTTGGAGATATTTCGACGTTGAAGCACTCGTTGAACTCCATTTCACAGTGCTAATGCAATGCACAACCATTTAAGCTTCGAAACAATCAAAATATCTCGCAAATCGCGAAGATTTCGTCGATTTTGACGAAAAATAGCCGTCATTTCCTTCCCGTTGGAGATATTTCGACGTTTAAGCACTCGTTAAACTCCATTTCACGGTGCTAATGCAATGCACAGCCATTTAAGCGTCCAAACAATCAAAATATCTCGCAAATCGCGAAGATTTCGTCGATTTTGACGAAAAATAGCCGTCATTTCCTTCCCGTTGGAGATATTTCGACGTTTAAGCACTCGTTGAACTCCATTTCGCAGTGCTAATGCAATGCGCAACCATTTAAGCGTCGAAACAAGCAAAATATCTCGCAAATCGCGAAGATTTCGTCGATTTTGACGAAAAATAGCCGTCATATCCTTCCCGTTGGATATATTTCGACGTTTAAGCACTCGTTGTACTCCACTTCACAGTGCTAATGCAATGTACAACCATTTAAGCGTCGAAACAACCAGAATATCTCGCGAATCGCGAAGATTTCGTTTATTTTGAAGAAAAGTAGCCGTCATTTCCTTCCCGTTGGAGATATTTCGACGTTTAAGCGCTCGTTGAACTCCATTTCACAGTGCTAATGCAACGCACAACCATTTAAGCGTCGAAACAACCAGAATATCTCGCAAATCGCAAAGATTTCGTCGATTTTGACGAAAAATAGCCGTCATTTCCTTCCCGTTGGAGATATTTCGACGTTGAAGCACTCGTTGAACTCCATTTCACAGTGCTAATGCAATGCACAACCATTTAAGCTTCGAAACAATCAAAATATCTCGCAAATCGCGAAGATTTCGTCGATTTTGACGAAAAATAGCCGTCATTTCCTTCCCGTTGGAGATATTTCGACGTTGAAGGACTCGTTGAACTCCATTTCACAGTGCTAATGCAATGCACAAACCATTTAAGCGTCGAAACAACCAGAATATCTCGCAAATCGCGAAGATTTCGTCGATTTTGACGAAAAATAGACGTCATTTCCTTCCCGTTGGAGATATTTCGACGTTTAAGCACTCGTTGAACTCCATTTCACAGTGCTAATGCAATGCACAACCATTTAAGCGTCGAAACAATCAAAATATCTCGCAAATCGCGAAGATTTCGTCGATTTTGACGAAAAATAGACGTCATTTCCTTCCCGTTGGAGATATTTCGACGTTTAAGCACTCGTTGTACTCCACCTCACAGTGCTAATGCAATGCACAACCATTTAAGCGTCGAAACAATCAAAATATCTCGCAAATCGCGAAGATTTCGTCGATTTTGACGAAAAATAGCCGTCATTTCCTTCCCGTTGGAGATATTTCGACGTTTAAGCACTCGTTGAACTCCATTTCGCAGTGCTAATGCAATGCGCAACCATTTAAGCGTCGAAGCAAGCAAAATATCTCGCAAATCGCCAAGATTTCGTCGAGTTTGACGAAAAATAGCCGTCATTTCCTTCCCGTTGGAGATATTTCGTCGTTTAAGCACTCGTTGATCTCCATTTCACAGTGCTAATGCAATGCACAACCATTTAAGCGTCGAAACAACCAGAATATCTCGCGAATCGCGAAGATTTCGTTTATTTTGAAGAAAAATAGCCGTCATTTCCTTCCCGTTGGAGATATTTCGACGTTTAAGCGCTCGTTGAACTCCATTTCACAGTGCTAATGCAACGCACAACCATTTATGCGTCGAAACAATCAAAATATCTCGCAAATCGCAAAGATTTCGTCGATTTTGACGAAAAATAGCCGTCATTTCCTTCCCGTTGGAGATATTTCGACGTTTAAGCCCTCGTTGTACTCCACTTCACAGTGCTAATGCAATGCACAACCATTTAAGCGTCGAAACAATCAAAATATCTCGCAAATCGTGAAGATTTCGTCGATTTTGACGAAAAATAGCCGTCATTTCCTTCCCGTTGGAGATATTTCGAAATTGAAGCACTCGTTGAACTCCATTTCACGGTGCTAATGCAATGCACAGCCATTTAAGCGTCGAAACAAGAAAAATATCTCGCAAATCGCGAAGATTTCGTCGATTTTGACGAAAAATAGCCGTCATATCCTTCCCGTTGGAGATATTTCGACGTTTAAGCACTCGTTGAACTCCATTTCACAGTGCTAATGCAATGCACAACCATTTAAGCGTCGAAACAATCAAAATATCTCGCAAATCGCGAAGATTTCGTCGATTTTGACGAAAAATAGCCGTCATTTCCTTCCCGTTGGAGATATTTCGACGTTGAAGCACTCGTTGAACTCCATTTCACAGTGCTAATGCAATGCACAACCATATAAGCGTCGAAACAATCAAAATATCTCGCAAATCGCGAAGATTTCGTCGATTTTGACGAAAAATAGCCGACATTTCCTTCCCGTTGGAGATATTTCGAAATTGAAGCACTCGTTGAACTCCATTTCACGGTGCTAATGCAATGCACAGCCATTTAAGCGTCGAAACAAGAAAAATATCTCGCAAATCGCGAAGATTTCGTCGATTTTGACGAAAAATAGCCGTCATATCCTTCCCGTTGGAGATATTTCGACGTTTAAGCACTCGTTGAACTCCATTTCGCAGTGCTAATGCAATGCGCAACCATTTAAGCGTCGAAACAAGCAAAATATCTCGCAAGTCGCGAAGATTTCGTCGATTTTGACGAAAAATAGCCGTCATTTCCTTCCCGTTGGAGATATTTCGACGTTTAAGCACTCGTTGTACTCCACTTCACAGTGCTAATGCAATGTACAACCATTTAAGCGTCGAAACAACCAGAATATCTCGCGAATCGCGAAGATTTCGTTTATTTTGAAGAAAAATAGCCGTCATTTCCTTCCCGTTGGAGATATTTCGACGTTTAAGCGCTCGTTGAACTCCATTCCACAGTGCTAATTCAACGCACAACCATTTAAGCGTCGAAACAACCAGAATATCTCGCAAATCGCAAAGATTTCGTCGATTTTGACGAAAAATAGCCGTCATTTCCTTCCCGTTGGAGATATTTCGACGTTTAAGCACTCGTTGTACTCCACTTCACAGTGCTAATGCAATGCACAACCATTTAAGCGTCGAAACAATCAAAATATCTCGCAAATCGTGAAGATTTCGTCGATTTTGACGAAAAATAGCCGTCATTTCCTTCCCGTTGGAGATATTTCGACGTTGAAGCACTCGTTGAACTCCATTTCACAGTGCTAATGCAATGCACAACCATTTAAGCTTCGAAACAATCAAAATATCTCGCAAATCGCGAAGATTTCGTCGATTTTGACGAAAAATAGCCGTCATTTCCTTCCCGTTGGAGATATTTCGACGTTTAAGCACTCGTTGAACTCCATTTCGCAGTGCTAATGCAATGCGCAACCATTTAAGCGTCGAAACAAGCAAAATATCTCGCAAATCGCGAAGATTTCGTCGATTTTGACGAAAAATAGCCGTCATATCCTTCCCGTTGGAGATATTTCGACGTTTAAGCACTCGTTGTACTCCACTTCACAGTGCTAATGCAATGTACAACCATTTAAGCGTCGAAACAACCAGAATATCTCGCGAATCGCGAAGATTTCGTTTATTTTGAAGAAAAGTAGCCGTCATTTCCTTCCCGTTGGAGATATTTCGACGTTTAAGCGCTCGTTGAACTCCATTTCACAGTGCTAATGCAACGCACAACCATTTAAGCGTCGAAACAACCAGAATATCTCGCAAATCGCAAAGATTTCGTCGATTTTGACGAAAAATAGCCGTCATTTCCTTCCCGTTGGAGATATTTCGACGTTGAAGCACTCGTTGAACTCCATTTCACAGTGCTAATGCAATGCACAACCATTTAAGCTTCGAAACAATCAAAATATCTCGCAAATCGCGAAGATTTCGTCGATTTTGACGAAAAATAGCCGTCATTTCCTTCCCGTTGGAGATATTTCGACGTTGAAGGACTCGTTGAACTCCATTTCACAGTGCTAATGCAATGCACAACCATTTAAGCGTCGAAACAACCAGAATATCTCGCAAATCGCGAAGATTTCGTCGATTTTGACGAAAAATAGACGTCATTTCCTTCCCGTTGGAGATATTTCGACGTTTAAGCACTCGTTGAACTCCATTTCACAGTGCTAATGCAATGCACAACCATTTAAGCGTCGAAACAATCAAAATATCTCGCAAATCGCGAAGATTTCGTCGATTTTGACGAAAAATAGACGTCATTTCCTTCCCGTTGGAGATATTTCGACGTTTAAGCACTCGTTGTACTCCACCTCACAGTGCTAATGCAATGCACAACCATTTAAGCGTCGAAACAATCAAAATATCTCGCAAATCGCGAAGATTTCGTCGATTTTGACGAAAAATAGCCGTCATTTCCTTCCCGTTGGAGATATTTCGACGTTTAAGCACTCGTTGAACTCCATTTCGCAGTGCTAATGCAATGCGCAACCATTTAAGCGTCGAAGCAAGCAAAATATCTCGCAAATCGCCAAGATTTCGTCGAGTTTGACGAAAAATAGCCGTCATTTCCTTCCCGTTGGAGATATTTCGTCGTTTAAGCACTCGTTGATCTCCATTTCACAGTGCTAATGCAATGCACAACCATTTAAGCGTCGAAACAACCAGAATATCTCGCGAATCGCGAAGATTTCGTTTATTTTGAAGAAAAATAGCCGTCATTTCCTTCCCGTTGGAGATATTTCGACGTTTAAGCGCTCGTTGAACTCCATTTCACAGTGCTAATGCAACGCACAACCATTTATGCGTCGAAACAACCAGAATATCTCGCAAATCGCAAAGATTTCGTCGATTTTGACGAAAAATAGCCGTCATTTCCTTCCCGTTGGAGATATTTCGACGTTTAAGCACTCGTTGTACTCCACTTCACAGTGCTAATGCAATGCACAACCATTTAAGCGTCGAAACAATCAAAATATCTCGCAAATCGTGAGGATTTCGTCGATTTTGACGAAAAATAGCCGTCATTTACTTCCCGTTGGAGATATTTCGACGTTGAAGCACTCGTTGAACTCCATTTCACAGTGCTAATGCAATGCACAACCATTTAAGCTTCGAAACAATCAAAATATCTCGCAAATCGCGAAGATTTCGTCGATTTTGACGAAAAATAGCCGTCATTTCCTTCCCGTTGGAGATATTTCGACGTTTAAGCACTCGTTAAACTCCATTTCACGGTGCTAATGCAATGCACAGCCATTTAAGCGTCGAAACAATCAAAATATCTCGCAAATCGCGAAGATTTCGTCGATTTTGACGAAAAATAGCCGTCATTTCCTTCCCGTTGGAGATATTTCGACGTTTAAGCACTCGTTGAACTCCATTTCGCAGTGCTAATGCAATGCGCAACCATTTAAGCGTCGAAACAAGCAAAATATCTCGCAAATCGCGAAGATTTCGTCGATTTTGACGAAAAATAGCCGTCATATCCTTCCCGTTGGATATATTTCGACGTTTAAGCACTCGTTGTACTCCACTTCACAGTGCTAATGCAATGTACAACCATTTAAGCGTCGAAACAACCAGAATATCTCGCGAATCGCGAAGATTTCGTTTATTTTGAAGAAAAGTAGCCGTCATTTCCTTCCCGTTGGAGATATTTCGACGTTTAAGCGCTCGTTGAACTCCATTTCACAGTGCTAATGCAACGCACAACCATTTAAGCGTCGAAACAACCAGAATATCTCGCAAATCGCAAAGATTTCGTCGATTTTGACGAAAAATAGCCGTCATTTCCTTCCCGTTGGAGATATTTCGACGTTGAAGCACTCGTTGAACTCCATTTCACAGTGCTAATGCAATGCACAACCATTTAAGCTTCGAAACAATCAAAATATCTCGCAAATCGCGAAGATTTCGTCGATTTTGACGAAAAATAGCCGTCATTTCCTTCCCGTTGGAGATATTTCGACGTTGAAGGACTCGTTGAACTCCATTTCACAGTGCTAATGCAATGCACAACCATTTAAGCGTCGAAACAACCAGAATATCTCGCAAATCGCGAAGATTTCGTCGATTTTGACGAAAAATAGACGTCATTTCCTTCCCGTTGGAGATATTTCGACGTTTAAGCACTCGTTGAACTCCATTTCACAGTGCTAATGCAATGCACAACCATTTAAGCGTCGAAACAATCAAAATATCTCGCAAATCGCGAAGATTTCGTCGATTTTGACGAAAAATAGACGTCATTTCCTTCCCGTTGGAGATATTTCGACGTTTAAGCACTCGTTGTACTCCACCTCACAGTGCTAATGCAATGCACAACCATTTAAGCGTCGAAACAATCAAAATATCTCGCAAATCGCGAAGATTTCGTCGATTTTGACGAAAAATAGCCGTCATTTCCTTCCCGTTGGAGATATTTCGACGTTTAAGCACTCGTTGAACTCCATTTCGCAGTGCTAATGCAATGCGCAACCATTTAAGCGTCGAAGCAAGCAAAATATCTCGCAAATCGCCAAGATTTCGTCGAGTTTGACGAAAAATAGCCGTCATTTCCTTCCCGTTGGAGATATTTCGTCGTTTAAGCACTCGTTGATCTCCATTTCACAGTGCTAATGCAATGCACAACCATTTAAGCGTCGAAACAACCAGAATATCTCGCGAATCGCGAAGATTTCGTTTATTTTGAAGAAAAATAGCCGTCATTTCCTTCCCGTTGGAGATATTTCGACGTTTAAGCGCTCGTTGAACTCCATTTCACAGTGCTAATGCAACGCACAACCATTTATGCGTCGAAACAACCAGAATATCTCGCAAATCGCAAAGATTTCGTCGATTTTGACGAAAAATAGCCGTCATTTCCTTCCCGTTGGAGATATTTCGACGTTTAAGCACTCGTTGTACTCCACTTCACAGTGCTAATGCAATGCACAACCATTTAAGCGTCGAAACAATCAAAATATCTCGCAAATCGTGAGGATTTCGTCGATTTTGACGAAAAATAGCCGTCATTTACTTCCCGTTGGAGATATTTCGACGTTGAAGCACTCGTTGAACTCCATTTCACAGTGCTAATGCAATGCACAACCATTTAAGCTTCGAAACAATCAAAATATCTCGCAAATCGCGAAGATTTCGTCGATTTTGACGAAAAATAGCCGTCATTTCCTTCCCGTTGGAGATATTTCGACGTTTAAGCACTCGTTAAACTCCATTTCACGGTGCTAATGCAATGCACAGCCATTTAAGCGTCGAAACAATCAAAATATCTCGCAAATCGCGAAGATTTCGTCGATTTTGACGAAAAATAGCCGTCATTTCCTTCCCGTTGGAGATATTTCGACGTTGAAGCACTCGTTGAACTCCATTTCACAGTGCTAATGCAATGCACAACCATTTAACCGTCGAAACAATCAAAATATCTCGCAAATCGCGAAGATTTCGTCGATTTTGACGAAAAATAGCCGTCATTTCCTTCCCGTTGGAGATATTTCGACGTTTAAGCACTCGTTGAACTCCATTTCACGGTGCTAATGCAATGCACAGCCATTTAAGCGTCGTAACAAGAAAAATATCTCGCAAATCGCGAAGATTTCGTCGATTTTGACGAAAAATAGCCGTCATTTCCTTCCCGTTGGAGATATTTCGACGTTGAAGCACTCGTTGAACTCCATTTCACAGTGCTAATGCAATGCACAACCATTTAAGCGTCGAAACAATCAAAATATCTCGCAAATCGCGAAGATTTCGTCGATTTTGACGAAAAATAGCCGTCATTTCCTTCCCGTTGGAGATATTTCGTCGTTTAAGCACTCGTTGAACTCCATTTCACAGTGCTAATGCAATGCACCACCATTTAAGCGTCGAAACAACCAGAATATCTCGCAAATCGCGAAGATTTCGTCGATTTTGACGAAAAATAGACGTCATTTCCTTCCCGTTGGAGATATTTCGACGTTTAAGCACTCGTTGAACTCCATTTCACAGTGCTAATGCAATGCACAACCATTTAAGCGTCGAAACAATCAAAATATCTCGCAAATCGCGAAGATTTCGTCGATTTTGACGAAAAATAGCCGTCATTTCCTTCCCGTTGGAGATATTTCGACGTTGAAGCACTCGTTGAACTCCATTTCACAGTGCTAATGCAATGCACAACCATATAAGCGTCGAAACAATCAAAATATCTCGCAAATCGCGAAGATTTCGTCGATTTTGACGAAAAATAGCCGACATTTCCTTCCCGTTGGAGATATTTCGAAATTGAAGCACTCGTTGAACTCCATTTCACGGTGCTAATGCAATGCACAGCCATTTAAGCGTCGAAACAAGAAAAATATCTCGCAAATCGCGAAGATTTCGTCGATTTTGACGAAAAATAGCCGTCATATCCTTCCCGTTGGAGATATTTCGACGTTTAAGCACTCGTTGAACTCCATTTCGCAGTGCTAATGCAATGCGCAACCATTTAAGCGTCGAAACAAGCAAAATATCTCGCAAATCGCAAAGATTTCGTCGATTTTGACGAAAAATAGCCGTCATTTCCTTCCCGTTGGAGATATTTCGACGTTTAAGCACTCGTTGTACTCCACTTCACAGTGCTAATGCAATGTACAACCATTTAAGCGTCGAAACAACCAGAATATCTCGCGAATCGCGAAGATTTCGTTTATTTTGAAGAAAAATAGCCGTCATTTCCTTCCCGTTGGAGATATTTCGACGTTTAAGCGCTCGTTGAACTCCATTTCACAGTGCTAATTCAACGCACAACCATTTAAGCGTCGAAACAACCAGAATATCTCGCAAATCGCAAAGATTTCGTCGATTTTGACGAAAAATAGCCGTCATTTCCTTCCCGTTGGAGATATTTCGACGTTTAAGCCCTCGTTGTACTCCACTTCACAGTGCTAATGCAATGCACAACCATTTAAGCGTCGAAACAATCAAAATATCTCGCAAATCGTGAAGATTTCGTCGATTTTGACGAAAAATAGCCGTCATTTCCTTCCCGTTGGAGATATTTCGACGTTGAAGCACTCGTTGAACTCCATTTCACAGTGCTAATGCAATGCACAACCATTTAAGCTTCGAAACAATCAAAATATCTCGCAAATCGCGAAGATTTCGTCGATTTTGACGAAAAATAGCCGTCATTTCCTTCCCGTTGGAGATATTTCGACGTTTAAGCACTCGTTGAACTCCATTTCGCAGTGCTAATGCAATGCGCAACCATTTAAGCGTCGAAACAAGCAAAATATCTCGCAAATCGCGAAGATTTCGTCGATTTTGACGAAAAATAGCCGTCATATCCTTCCCGTTGGAGATATTTCGACGTTTAAGCACTCGTTGTACTCCACTTCACAGTGCTAATGCAATGTACAACCATTTAAGCGTCGAAACAACCAGAATATCTCGCGAATCGCGAAGATTTCGTTTATTTTGAAGAAAAGTAGCCGTCATTTCCTTCCCGTTGGAGATATTTCGACGTTTAAGCGCTCGTTGAACTCCATTTCACAGTGCTAATGCAACGCACAACCATTTAAGCGTCGAAACAACCAGAATATCTCGCAAATCGCAAAGATTTCGTCGATTTTGACGAAAAATAGCCGTCATTTCCTTCCCGTTGGAGATATTTCGACGTTGAAGCACTCGTTGAACTCCATTTCACAGTGCTAATGCAATGCACAACCATTTAAGCTTCGAAACAATCAAAATATCTCGCAAATCGCGAAGATTTCGTCGATTTTGACGAAAAATAGCCGTCATTTCCTTCCCGTTGGAGATATTTCGACGTTTAAGCACTCGTTGAACTCCATTTCGCAGTGCTAATGCAATGCGCAACCATTTAAGCGTCGAAACAAGCAAAATATCTCGCAAGTCGCGAAGATTTCGTCGATTTTGACGAAAAATAGCCGTCATTTCCTTCCCGTTGGAGATATTTCGACGTTTAAGCACTCGTTGTACTCCACTTCACAGTGCTAATGCAATGTACAACCATTTAAGCGTCGAAACAACCAGAATATCTCGCGAATCGCGAAGATTTCGTTTATTTTGAAGAAAAATAGCCGTCATTTCCTTCCCGTTGGAGATATTTCGACGTTTAAGCACTCGTTGTACTCCACTTCACAGTGCTAATGCAATGCACAACCATTTAAGCGTCGAAACAAGCAAAATATCTCGCAAATCGCGAAGATTTCGTCGATTTTGACGAAAAATAGCCGTCATATCCTTCCCGTTGGAGATATTTCGACGTTTAAGCACTCGTTGTACTCCACTTCACAGTGCTAATGCAATGTACAACCATTTAAGCGTCGAAACAACCAGAATATCTCGCGAATCGCGAAGATTTCGTTTATTTTGAAGAAAAGTAGCCGTCATTTCCTTCCCGTTGGAGATATTTCGACGTTTAAGCGCTCGTTGAACTCCATTTCACAGTGCTAATGCAACGCACAACCATTTAAGCGTCGAAACAACCAGAATATCTCGCAAATCGCAAAGATTTCGTCGATTTTGACGAAAAATAGCCGTCATTTCCTTCCCGTTGGAGATATTTCGACGTTGAAGCACTCGTTGAACTCCATTTCACAGTGCTAATGCAATGCACAACCATTTAAGCTTCGAAACAATCAAAATATCTCGCAAATCGCGAAGATTTCGTCGATTTTGACGAAAAATAGCCGTCATTTCCTTCCCGTTGGAGATATTTCGACGTTGAAGGACTCGTTGAACTCCATTTCACAGTGCTAATGCAATGCACAACCATTTAAGCGTCGAAACAACCAGAATATCTCGCAAATCGCGAAGATTTCGTCGATTTTGACGAAAAATAGACGTCATTTCCTTCCCGTTGGAGATATTTCGACGTTTAAGCACTCGTTGAACTCCATTTCACAGTGCTAATGCAATGCACAACCATTTAAGCGTCGAAACAATCAAAATATCTCGCAAATCGCGAAGATTTCGTCGATTTTGACGAAAAATAGACGTCATTTCCTTCCCGTTGGAGATATTTCGACGTTTAAGCACTCGTTGTACTCCACCTCACAGTGCTAATGCAATGCACAACCATTTAAGCGTCGAAACAATCAAAATATCTCGCAAATCGCGAAGATTTCGTCGATTTTGACGAAAAATAGCCGTCATTTCCTTCCCGTTGGAGATATTTCGACGTTTAAGCACTCGTTGAACTCCATTTCGCAGTGCTAATGCAATGCGCAACCATTTAAGCGTCGAAGCAAGCAAAATATCTCGCAAATCGCCAAGATTTCGTCGAGTTTGACGAAAAATAGCCGTCATTTCCTTCCCGTTGGAGATATTTCGTCGTTTAAGCACTCGTTGATCTCCATTTCACAGTGCTAATGCAATGCACAACCATTTAAGCGTCGAAACAACCAGAATATCTCGCGAATCGCGAAGATTTCGTTTATTTTGAAGAAAAATAGCCGTCATTTCCTTCCCGTTGGAGATATTTCGACGTTTAAGCGCTCGTTGAACTCCATTTCACAGTGCTAATGCAACGCACAACCATTTATGCGTCGAAACAACCAGAATATCTCGCAAATCGCAAAGATTTCGTCGATTTTGACGAAAAATAGCCGTCATTTCCTTCCCGTTGGAGATATTTCGACGTTTAAGCACTCGTTGTACTCCACTTCACAGTGCTAATGCAATGCACAACCATTTAAGCGTCGAAACAATCAAAATATCTCGCAAATCGTGAGGATTTCGTCGATTTTGACGAAAAATAGCCGTCATTTACTTCCCGTTGGAGATATTTCGACGTTGAAGCACTCGTTGAACTCCATTTCACAGTGCTAATGCAATGCACAACCATTTAAGCTTCGAAACAATCAAAATATCTCGCAAATCGCGAAGATTTCGTCGATTTTGACGAAAAATAGCCGTCATTTCCTTCCCGTTGGAGATATTTCGACGTTTAAGCACTCGTTAAACTCCATTTCACGGTGCTAATGCAATGCACAGCCATTTAAGCGTCGAAACAATCAAAATATCTCGCAAATCGCGAAGATTTCGTCGATTTTGACGAAAAATAGCCGTCATTTCCTTCCCGTTGGAGATATTTCGACGTTTAAGCACTCGTTGAACTCCATTTCGCAGTGCTAATGCAATGCGCAACCATTTAAGCGTCGAAACAAGCAAAATATCTCGCAAATCGCGAAGATTTCGTCGATTTTGACGAAAAATAGCCGTCATATCCTTCCCGTTGGAGATATTTCGACGTTTAAGCACTCGTTGTACTCCACTTCACAGTGCTAATGCAATGTACAACCATTTAAGCGTCGAAACAACCAGAATATCTCGCGAATCGCGAAGATTTCGTTTATTTTGAAGAAAAGTAGCCGTCATTTCCTTCCCGTTGGAGATATTTCGACGTTTAAGCGCTCGTTGAACTCCATTTCACAGTGCTAATGCAACGCACAACCATTTAAGCGTCGAAACAACCAGAATATCTCGCAAATCGCAAAGATTTCGTCGATTTTGACGAAAAATAGCCGTCATTTCCTTCCCGTTGGAGATATTTCGACGTTGAAGCACTCGTTGAACTCCATTTCACAGTGCTAATGCAATGCACAACCATTTAAGCTTCGAAACAATCAAAATATCTCGCAAATCGCGAAGATTTCGTCGATTTTGACGAAAAGTAGCCGTCATTTCCTTCCCGTTGGAGATATTTCGACGTTGAAGGACTCGTTGAACTCCATTTCACAGTGCTAATGCAATGCACAACCATTTAAGCGTCGAAACAACCAGAATATCTCGCAAATCGCGAAGATTTCGTCGATTTTGACGAAAAATAGACGTCATTTCCTTCCCGTTGGAGATATTTCGACGTTTAAGCACTCGTTGAACTCCATTTCACAGTGCTAATGCAATGCACAACCATTTAAGCGTCGAAACAATCAAAATATCTCGCAAATCGCGAAGATTTCGTCGATTTTGACGAAAAATAGACGTCATTTCCTTCCCGTTGGAGATATTTCGACGTTTAAGCACTCGTTGTACTCCACCTCACAGTGCTAATGCAATGCACAACCATTTAAGCGTCGAAACAATCAAAATATCTCGCAAATCGCGAAGATTTCGTCGATTTTGACGAAAAATAGCCGTCATTTCCTTCCCGTTGGAGATATTTCGACGTTTAAGCACTCGTTGAACTCCATTTCGCAGTGCTAATGCAATGCGCAACCATTTAAGCGTCGAAGCAAGCAAAATATCTCGCAAATCGCCAAGATTTCGTCGAGTTTGACGAAAAATAGCCGTCATTTCCTTCCCGTTGGAGATATTTCGTCGTTTAAGCACTCGTTGATCTCCATTTCACAGTGCTAATGCAATGCACAACCATTTAAGCGTCGAAACAACCAGAATATCTCGCGAATCGCGAAGATTTCGTTTATTTTGAAGAAAAATAGCCGTCATTTCCTTCCCGTTGGAGATATTTCGACGTTTAAGCGCTCGTTGAACTCCATTTCACAGTGCTAATGCAACGCACAACCATTTATGCGTCGAAACAACCAGAATATCTCGCAAATCGCAAAGATTTCGTCGATTTTGACGAAAAATAGCCGTCATTTCCTTCCCGTTGGAGATATTTCGACGTTTAAGCACTCGTTGTACTCCACTTCACAGTGCTAATGCAATGCACAACCATTTAAGCGTCGAAACAATCAAAATATCTCGCAAATCGTGAGGATTTCGTCGATTTTGACGAAAAATAGCCGTCATTTACTTCCCGTTGGAGATATTTCGACGTTGAAGCACTCGTTGAACTCCATTTCACAGTGCTAATGCAATGCACAACCATTTAAGCTTCGAAACAATCAAAATATCTCGCAAATCGCGAAGATTTCGTCGATTTTGACGAAAAATAGCCGTCATTTCCTTCCCGTTGGAGATATTTCGACGTTTAAGCACTCGTTAAACTCCATTTCACGGTGCTAATGCAATGCACAGCCATTTAAGCGTCGAAACAATCAAAATATCTCGCAAATCGCGAAGATTTCGTCGATTTTGACAAAAAATAGCCGTCATTTCCTTCCCGTTGGAGATATTTCGACGTTGAAGCACTCGTTGAACTCCATTTCACAGTGCTAATGCAATGCACAACCATTTAACCGTCGAAACAATCAAAATATCTCGCAAATCGCGAAGATTTCGTCGATTTTGACGAAAAATAGCCGTCATTTCCTTCCCGTTGGAGATATTTCGACGTTTAAGCACTCGTTGAACTCCATTTCACGGTGCTAATGCAATGCACAGCCATTTAAGCGTCGTAACAAGAAAAATATCTCGCAAATCGCGAAGATTTCGTCGATTTTGACGAAAAATAGCCGTCATTTCCTTCCCGTTGGAGATATTTCGACGTTGAAGCACTCGTTGAACTCCATTTCACAGTGCTAATGCAATGCACAACCATTTAAGCGTCGAAACAATCAAAATATCTCGCAAATCGCGAAGATTTCGTCGATTTTGACGAAAAATAGCCGTCGTTTCCTTCCCGTTGGAGATATTTCGTCGTTTAAGCACTCGTTGAACTCCATTTCACAGTGCTAATGCAATGCACCACCATTTAAGCGTCGAAACAACCAGAATATCTCGCAAATCGCGAAGATTTCGTCGATTTTGACGAAAAATAGACGTCATTTCCTTCCCGTTGGAGATATTTCGACGTTTAAGCACTCGTTGAACTCCATTTCACAGTGCTAATGCAATGCACAACCATTTAAGCGTCGAAACAATCAAAATATCTCGCAAATCGCGAAGATTTCGTCGATTTTGACGAAAAATAGCCGTCATTTCCTTCCCGTTGGAGATATTTCGACGTTGAAGCACTCGTTGAACTCCATTTCACAGTGCTAATGCAATGCACAACCATATAAGCGTCGAAACAATCAAAATATCTCGCAAATCGCGAAGATTTCGTCGATTTTGACGAAAAATAGCCGACATTTCCTTCCCGTTGGAGATATTTCGAAATTGAAGCACTCGTTGAACTCCATTTCACGGTGCTAATGCAATGCACAGCCATTTAAGCGTCGAAACAAGAAAAATATCTCGCAAATCGCGAAGATTTCGTCGATTTTGACGAAAAATAGCCGTCATATCCTTCCCGTTGGAGATATTTCGACGTTTAAGCACTCGTTGAACTCCATTTCGCAGTGCTAATGCAATGCGCAACCATTTAAGCGTCGAAACAAGCAAAATATCTCGCAAATCGCGAAGATTTCGTCGATTTTGACGAAAAATAGCCGTCATTTCCTTCCCGTTGGAGATATTTCGACGTTTAAGCACTCGTTGTACTCCACTTCACAGTGCTAATGCAATGTACAACCATTTAAGCGTCGAAACAACCAGAATATCTCGCGAATCGCGAAGATTTCGTTTATTTTGAAGAAAAATAGCCGTCATTTCCTTCCCGTTGGAGATATTTCGACGTTTAAGCGCTCGTTGAACTCCATTTCACAGTGCTAATTCAACGCACAACCATTTAAGCGTCGAAACAACCAGAATATCTCGCAAATCGCAAAGATTTCGTCGATTTTGACGAAAAATAGCCGTCATTTCCTTCCCGTTGGAGATATTTCGACGTTTAAGCCCTCGTTGTACTCCACTTCACAGTGCTAATGCAATGCACAACCATTTAAGCGTCGAAACAATCAAAATATCTCGCAAATCGTGAAGATTTCGTCGATTTTGACGAAAAATAGCCGTCATTTCCTTCCCGTTGGAGATATTTCGACGTTGAAGCACTCGTTGAACTCCATTTCACAGTGCTAATGCAATGCACAACCATTTAAGCTTCGAAACAATCAAAATATCTCGCAAATCGCGAAGATTTCGTCGATTTTGACGAAAAATAGCCGTCATTTCCTTCCCGTTGGAGATATTTCGACGTTTAAGCACTCGTTGAACTCCATTTCGCAGTGCTAATGCAATGCGCAACCATTTAAGCGTCGAAACAAGCAAAATATCTCGCAAATCGCGAAGATTTCGTCGATTTTGACGAAAAATAGCCGTCATATCCTTCCCGTTGGAGATATTTCGACGTTTAAGCACTCGTTGTACTCCACTTCACAGTGCTAATGCAATGTACAACCATTTAAGCGTCGAAACAACCAGAATATCTCGCGAATCGCGAAGATTTCGTTTATTTTGAAGAAAAGTAGCCGTCATTTCCTTCCCGTTGGAGATATTTCGACGTTTAAGCGCTCGTTGAACTCCATTTCACAGTGCTAATGCAACGCACAACCATTTAAGCGTCGAAACAACCAGAATATCTCGCAAATCGCAAAGATTTCGTCGATTTTGACGAAAAATAGCCGTCATTTCCTTCCCGTTGGAGATATTTCGACGTTGAAGCACTCGTTGAACTCCATTTCACAGTGCTAATGCAATGCACAACCATTTAAGCTTCGAAACAATCAAAATATCTCGCAAATCGCGAAGATTTCGTCGATTTTGACGAAAAATAGCCGTCATTTCCTTCCCGTTGGAGATATTTCGACGTTTAAGCACTCGTTAAACTCCATTTCACGGTGCTAATGCAATGCACAGCCATTTAATCGTCGAAACAACCAGAATATCTCGCAAATCGCGAAGATTTCGTCGATTTTGACGAAAAATAGCCGCCATTTCCTTCCCGTTGGAGATATTTCGTCGTTTAAGCACTCGTTGAACTCCATTTCACAGTGCTAATGCAATGCACAACCATTTAATCGTCGAAACAACCAGAATATCTCGCAAATCGCGAAGATTTCGTCGATTTTGACGAAAAATAGCCGTCATTTCCTTCCCGTTGGAGATATTTCGTCGTTTAAGCACTCGTTGAACTCCATTTCACAGTGCTAATGCAATGCCCAACCATTTAAGCGTCGAAACAACCAGAATATCTCGCAAATCGCGAAGATTTCGTCGATTTTGTCGAAAAATAGACGTCATTTCCTTCCCGTTGGAGATATTTCGTCGTTTAAGCACTCGTTGAACTCCATTTCACAGTGCTAATGCAATGCACAACCATTTAAGCGTCGAAACAATCAAAATATCTCGCAAATCGCGAAGATTTCGTCGATTTTGACGAAAAATAGCCGAAATTTCCTTCCCGTTGGAGATATTTCGAAATTGAAGCACTCGTTGAACTCCATTTCACGGTGCTAATGCAATGCACAGCCATTTAAGCGTCGAAACAAGAAAAATATCTCGCAAATCGCGAAGATTTCGTCGATTTTGACGAAAAATAGCCGTCATTTCCTTCCCGTTGGAGATATTTCGACGTTTAAGCACTCGTTGAACTCCATTTCGCAGTGCTAATGCAATGCGCAACCATTTAAGCGTCGAAACAAGCAAAATATCTCGCAAATCGCGAAGATTTCGTCGATTTTGACGAAAAATAGCCGTCATTTCCTTCCCGTTGGAGATATTTCGACGTTTAAGCACTCGTTGTACTCCACTTCACAGTGCTAATGCAATGTACAACCATTTAAGCGTCGAAACAACCAGAATATCTCGCGAATCGCGAAGATTTCGTTTATTTTGAAGAAAAATAGCCGTCATTTCCTTCCCGTTGGAGATATTTCGACGTTTAAGCGCTCGTTGAACTCCATTTCACAGTGCTAATGCAACGCACAACCATTTAAGCGTCGAAACAACCAGAATATCTCGCAAATCGCAAAGATTTCGTCGATTTTGACGAAAAATAGCCGTCATTTCCTTCCCGTTGGAGATATTTCGACGTTTAAGCACTCGTTGTACTCCACTTCACAGTGCTAATGCAATGCACAACCATTTAAGCGTCGAAACAATCAAAATATCTCGCAAATCGTGAAGATTTCGTCGATTTTGACGAAAAATAGCCGTCATTTCCTTCCCGTTGGAGATATTTCGACGTTGAAGCACTCGTTGAACTCCATTTCACAGTGCTAATGCAATGCACAACCATTTAAGCTTCGAAACAATCAAAATATCTCGCAAATCGCGAAGATTTCGTCGATTTTGACGAAAAATAGCCGTCATTTCCTTCCCGTTGGAGATATTTCGACGTTTAAGCACTCGTTGAACTCCATTTCGCAGTGCTAATGCAATGCGCAACCATTTAACCGTCGAAACAATCAAAATATCTCGCAAATCGCGAAGATTTCGTCGATTTTGACGAAAAATAGCCGTCATTTCCTTCCCGTTGGAGATATTTCGACGTTTAAGCACTCGTTGTACTCCACTTCACAGTGCTAATGCAATGTACAACCATTTAAGCGTCGAAACAACCAGAATATCTCGCGAATCGCGAAGATTTCGTTTATTTTGAAGAAAAATAGCCGTCATTTCCTTCCCGTTGGAGATATTTCGACGTTTAAGCGCTCGTTGAACTCCATTTCACAGTGCTAATGCAACGCACAACCATTTAAGCGTCGAAACAACCAGAATATCTCGCAAATCGCAAAGATTTCGTCGATTTTGACGAAAAATAGCCGTCATTTCCTTCCCGTTGGAGATATTTCGACGTTTAAGCACTCGTTGTACTCCACTTCACAGTGCTAATGCAATGCACAACCATTTAAGCGTCGAAACAATCAAAATATCTCGCAAATCGTGAAGATTTCGTCGATTTTGACGAAAAATAGCCGTCATTTCCTTCCCGTTGGAGATATTTCGACGTTGATGCACTCGTTGAACTCCATTTCACAGTGCTAATGCAATGCACAACCATTTAAGCTTCGAAACAATCAAAATATCTCGCAAATCGCGAAGATTTCGTCGATTTTGACGAAAAATAGCCGTCATTTCCTTCCCGTTGGAGATATTTCGACGTTTAAGCACTCGTTGAACTCCATTTCGCAGTGCTAATGCAATGCGCAACCATTTAAGCGTCGAAACAAGCAAAATATCTCGCAAATCGCGAAGATTTCGTCGATTTTGACGAAAAATAGCCGTCATTTCCTTCCCGTTGGAGATATTTCGACATTGAAGCACTCGTTGAACTCCATTTCACAGTGCTAATGCAATGCACAACCATTTAAGCGTCGAAACAATCAAAATATCTCGCAAATCGCGAAGATTTCGTCGATTTTGACGAAAAATAGCCGACATTTCCTTCCCGTTGGAGATATTTCGAAATTGAAGCACTCGTTGAACTCCATTTCACGGTGCTAATGCAATGCACAGCCATTTAAGCGTCGAAACAAGAAAAATATCTCGCAAATCGCGAAGATTTCGTCGATTTTGACGAAAAATAGCCGTCATTTCCTTCCCGTTGGAGATATTTCGACGTTTAAGCACTCGTTGAACTCCATTTCGCAGTGCTAATGCAATGCGCAACCATTTAAGCGTCGAAACAAGCAAAATATCTCGCAAATCGCGAAGATTTCGTCGATTTTGAAGAAAAATAGCCGTCATTTCCTTCCCGTTGGAGATATTTCGACGTTTAAGCACTCGTTGTACTCCACTTCACAGTGCTAATGCAATGTACAACCATTTAAGCGTCGAAACAACCAGAATATCTCGCGAATCGCGAAGATTTCGTTTATTTTGAAGAAAAATAGCCGTCATTTCCTTCCCGTTGGAGATATTTCGACGTTTAAGCGCTCGTTGAACTCCATTTCACAGTGCTAATGCAACGCACAACCATTTAAGCGTCGAAACAACCAGAATATCTCGCAATTCGCAAAGATTTCGTCGATTTTGACGAAAAATAGCCGTCATTTCCTTCCCGTTGGAGATATTTCGACGTTGAAGCACTCGTTGAACTCCATTTCACAGTGCTAATGCAATGCACAACCATTTAAGCTTCGAAACAATCAAAATATCTCGCAAATCGCGAAGATTTCGTCGATTTTGACGAAAAATAGCCGTCATTTCCTTCCCGTTGGAGATATTTCGACGTTTAAGCACTCGTTGAACTCCATTTCGCAGTGCTAATGCAATGCGCAACCATTTAAGCGTCGAAACAAGCAAAATATCTCGCAAATCGCGAAGATTTCGTCGATATTGACGAAAAATAGCCGTCATTTCCTTCCCGTTGGAGATATTTCGACGTTTAAGCACTCGTTGTACTCCACTTCACAGTGCTAATGCAATGTACAACCATTTAAGCGTCGAAACAACCAGAATATCTCGCGAATCGCGAAGATTTCGTTTATTTTGAAGAAAAGTAGCCGTCATTTCCTTCCCGTTGGAGATATTTCGACGTTTAAGCGCTCGTTGAACTCCATTTCACAGTGCTAATGCAACGCACAACCATTTAAGCGTCGAAACAACCAGAATATCTCGCAAATCGCAAAGATTTCGTCGATTTTGGCGAAAAATAGCCGTCATTTCCTTCCCGTTGGAGATATTTCGACGTTGAAGCACTCGTTGAACTCCATTTCACAGTGATGATGCAATGCACAACCATTTAAGCTTCGAAACAATCAAAATATCTCGCAAATCGCGAAGATTTCGTCGATTTTGACGAAAAATAGCCGTCATTTCCTTCCCGTTGGAGATATTTCGACGTTTAAGCACTCGTTAAACTCCATTTCACGGTGCTAATGCAATGCACAGACATTTAATCGTCGAAACAACCAGAATATCTCGCAAATCGCGAAGATTTCGTCGATTTTGACGAAAAATAGCCGCCATTTCCTTCCCGTTGGAGATATTTCGTCGTTTAAGCACTCGTTGAACTCCATTTCACAGTGCTAATGCAATGCACAAACATTTAATCGTCGAAACAACCAGAATATCTCGCAAATCGCGAAGATTTCGTCGATTTTGACGAAAAATAGCCGTCATTTCCTTCCCGTTGGAGATATTTCGACGTTTAAGCACTCGTTGAACTCCATTTCGCAGTGCTAATGCAATGCGCAACCATTTAAGCGTCGAAACAAGCAAAATATCTCGCAAATCGCGAAGATTTCGTCGATTTTGACGAAAAATAGCCGTCATTTCCTTCCCGTTGGAGATATTTCGACGTTGAAGCACTCGTTGAACTCCATTTCACAGTGCTAATGCAATGCACAACCATTTAAGCGTCGAAACAATCAAAATATCTCGCAAATCGCGAAGATTTCGTCGATTTTGACGAAAAATTGCCGTCATTTCCTTCCCGTTGGAGATATTTCGACGTTGAAGCACTCGTTGAACTCCACTTCACAGTGCTAATGCAATGCACCACCATTTAAGCGTCGAAACAACCAGAATATCTCGCAAATCGCGAAGATTTCGTCGATTTTGACGAAAAATAGACGTCATTTCCTTCCCGTTGGAGATATTTCGACGTTTAAGCACTCGTTGAACTCCATTTCACAGTGCTAATGCAACGCACAACCATTTAAGCGTCGAAACAATCAAAATATCTCGCAAATCGCGAAGATTTCGTCGATTTTGACGAAAAATAGACGTCATTTCCTTCCCGTTGGAGATATTTCGACGTTTAAGCACTCGTTGTACTCCACCTCACAGTGCTAATGCAATGCACAACCATTTAAGCGTCGAAACAATCAAAATATCTCGCAAATCGCGAAGATTTCGTCGATTTTGACGAAAAATAGCCGTCATTTCCTTCCCGTTGGAGATATTTCGACGTTTAAGCACTCGTTGAACTCCATTTCGCAGTGCTAATGCAATGCGCAACCATTTAAGCGTCGAAGCAAGCAAAAGATCTCGCAAATCGCCAAGATTTCGTCGATTTTGACGAAAAATAGCCGTCATTTCCTTCCCGTTGGAGATATTTCGTCGTTTAAGCACTCGTTGAACTCCATTTCACAGTGCTAATGCAATGCACCACCATTTAAGCGTCGAAACAACCAGAATATCTCGCAAATCGCGAAGATTTCGTCGATTTTGACGAAAAATAGACGTCATTTCCTTCCCGTTGGAGATATTTCGACGTTTAAGCACTCGTTGAACTCCATTTCACAGTGCTAATGCAATGCACAACCATTTAAGCGTCGAAGCAAGCAAAAGATCTCGCAAATCGCCAAGATTTCGTCGATTTTGACGAAAAATAGCCGTCATTTCCTTCCCGTTGGAGATATTTCGTCGTTTAAGCACTCGTTGAACTCCATTTCACAGTGCTAATGCAATGCACAACCATTTAAGCGTCGAAACAATCAAAATATCTCGCAAATCGCGAAGATTTCGTCGATTTTGACGAAAAATAGCCGACATTTCCTTCCCGTTGGAGATATTTCGAAATTGAAGCACTCGTTGAACTCCATTTCACGGTGCTAATGCAATGCACAGCCATTTAAGCGTCGAAACAAGAAAAATATCTCGCAAATCGCGAAGATTTCGTCGATTTTGACGAAAAATAGCCGTCATTTCCTTCCCGTTGGAGATATTTCGACGTTTAAGCACTCGTTGAACTCCATTTCGCAGTGCTAATGCAATGCGCAACCATTTAAGCGTCGAAACAAGCAAAATATCTCGCAAATCGCGAAGATTTCGTCGATTTTGACGAAAAATAGCCGTCATTTCCTTCCCGTTGGAGATATTTCGACGTTTAAGCACTCGTTGTACTCCACTTCACAGTGCTAATGCAATGTACAACCATTTAAGCGTCGAAACAACCAGAATATCTCTTCGAATCGCGAAGATTTCGTTTATTTTGAAGAAAAATAGCCGTCATTTCCTTCCCGTTGGAGATATTTCGACGTTTAAGCGCTCGTTGAACTCCATTTCACAGTGCTAATGCAACGCACAACCATTTAAGCGTCGAAACAACCAGAATATCTCGCAAATCGCAAAGATTTCGTCGATTTTGACGAAAAATAGCCGTCATTTCCTTCCCGTTGGAGATATTTCGACGTTTAAGCACTCGTTGTACTCCACTTCACAGTGCTAATGCAATGCACAACCATTTAAGCGTCGAAACAATCAAAATATCTCGCAAATCGTGAAGATTTCGTCGATTTTGACGAAAAATAGCCGTCATTTCCTTCCCGTTGGAGATATTTCGACGTTGAAGCACTCGTTGAACTCCATTTCACAGTGCTAATGCAATGCACAACCATTTAAGCTTCGAAACAATCAAAATATCTCGCAAATCGCGAAGATTTCGTCGATTTTGACGAAAAATAGCCGTCATTTCCTTCCCGTTGGAGATATTTCGACGTTTAAGCACTCGTTGAACTCCATTTCGCAGTGCTAATGCAATGCGCAACCATTTAAGCGTCGAAACAAGCAAAATATCTCGCAAATCGCGAAGATTTCGTCGATTTTGACGAAAAATAGCCGTCATTTCCTTCCCGTTGGAGATATTTCGACATTGAAGCACTCGTTGAACTCCATTTCACAGTGCTAATGCAATGCGCAACCATTTAAGCGTCGAAACAATCAAAATATCTCGCAAATCGCGAAGATTTCGTCGATTTTGACGAAAAATAGCCGACATTTCCTTTCCGTTGGAGATATTTCGAAATTGAAGCACTCGTTGAACTCCATTTCACGGTGCTAATGCAATGCACAGCCATTTAAGCGTCGAAACAAGAAAAATATCTCGCAAATCGCGAAGATTTCGTCGATTTTGACGAAAAATAGCCGTCATTTCCTTCCCGTTGGAGATATTTCGACGTTTAAGCACTCGTTGAACTCCATTTCGCAGTGCTAATGCAATGCGCAACCATTTAAGCGTCGAAACAAGCAAAATATCTCGCAAATCGCGAAGATTTCGTCGATTTTGACGAAAAATAGCCGTCATTTCCTTCCCGTTGGAGATATTTCGACGTTTAAGCACTCGTTGTACTCCACTTCACAGTGCTAATGCAATGTACAACCATTTAAGCGTCGAAACAACCAGAATATCTCGCGAATCGCGAAGATTTCGTTTATTTTGAAGAAAAATAGCCGTCATTTCCTTCCCGTTGGAGATATTTCGACGTTTAAGCGCTCGTTGAACTCCATTTCACAGTGCTAATGCAACGCACAACCATTTAAGCGTCGAAACAACCAGAATATCTCGCAATTCGCAAAGATTTCGTCGATTTTGACGAAAAATAGCCGTCATTTCCTTCCCGTTGGAGATATTTCGACGTTGAAGCACTCGTCGAACTCCATTTCACAGTGCTAATGCAATGCACAACCATTTAAGCTTCGAAACAATCAAAATATCTCGCAAATCGCGAAGATTTCGTCGATTTTGACGAAAAATAGCCGTCATTTCCTTCCCGTTGGAGATATTTCGACGTTTAAGCACTCGTTGAACTCCATTTCGCAGTGCTAATGCAATGCGCAACCATTTAAGCGTCGAAACAAGAAAAATATCTCGCAAATCGCGAAGATTTCGTCGATTTTGACGAAAAATAGCCGTCATTTCCTTCCCGTTGGAGATATTTCGACGTTTAAGCACTCGTTGTACTCCACTTCACAGTGCTAATGCAATGTACAACCATTTAAGCGTCGAAACAACCAGAATATCTCGCGAATCGCGAAGATTTCGTTTATTTTGAAGAAAAGTAGCCGTCATTTCCTTCCCGTTGGAGATATTTCGACGTTTAAGCGCTCGTTGAACTCCATTTCACAGTGCTAATGCAACGCACAACCATTTAAGCGTCGAAACAACCAGAATATCTCGCAAATCGCAAAGATTTCGTCGATTTTGGCGAAAAATAGCCGTCATTTCCTTCCCGTTGGAGATATTTCGACGTTGAAGCACTCGTTGAACTCCATTTCACAGTGCTGATGCAATGCACAACCATTTAAGCTTCGAAACAATCAAAATATCTCGCAAATCGCGAAGATTTCGTCGATTTTGACGAAAAATAGCCGTCATTTCCTTCCCGTTGGAGATATTTCGACGTTTAAGCACTCGTTAAACTCCATTTCACGGTGCTAATGCAATGCACAGACATTTAATCGTCGAAACAACCAGAATATCTCGCAAATCGCGAAGATTTCGTCGATTTTGACGAAAAATAGCCTCCATTTCCTTCCCGTTGGAGATATTTCGTCGTTTAAGCACTCGTTGAACTCCATTTCACAGTGCTAATGCAATGCACAAACATTTAATCGTCGAAACAACCAGAATATCTCGCAAATCGCGAAGATTTCGTCGATTTTGACGAAAAATAGCCGTCATTTCCTTCCCGTTGGAGATATTTCGACGTTTAAGCACTCGTTGAACTCCATTTCACGGTGCTAATGCAATGCACAGCCATTTAAGCGTCGAAACAAGAAAAATATCTCGCAAATCGCGAAGATTTCGTCGATTTTGACGAAAAATAGCCGTCATTTCCTTCCCGTTGGAGATATTTCGACGTTTAAGCACTCGTTGAACTCCATTTCGCAGTGCTAATGCAATGCGCAACCATTTAAGCGTCGAAACAAGCAAAATATCTCGCAAATCGCGAAGATTTCGTCGATTTTGACGAAAAATAGCCGTCATTTCCTTCCCGTTGGAGACATTTCGACGTTGAAGCACTCGTTGAACTCCATTTCACAGTGCTAATGCAACGCACAACCATTTAAGCGTTGAAACAACCAGAATATCTCGCAAATCGCAAAGATTTCGTCGATTTTGGCGAAAAATAGCCGTCATTTCCTTCCCGTTGGAGATATTTCGACGTTGAAGCACTCGTTGAACTCCATTTCACAGTGCTGATGCAATGCACAACCATTTAAGCTTCGAAACAATCAAAATATCTCGCAAATCGCGAAGATTTCGTCGATTTTGACGAAAAATAGCCGTCATTTCCTTCCCGTTGGAGATATTTCGACGTTTAAGCACTCGTTAAACTCCATTTCATGGTGCTAATGCAATGCACAGACATTTAATCGTCGAAACAACCAGAATATCTCGCAAATCGCGAAGATTTCGTCGATTTTGACGAAAAATAGCCGCCATTTCCTTCCCGTTGGAGATATTTCGTCGTTTAAGCACTCGTTGAACTCCATTTCACAGTGCTAATGCAATGCACAAACATTTAATCGTCGAAACAACCAGAATATCTCGCAAATCGCGAAGATTTCGTCGATTTTGACGAAAAATAGCCGTCATTTCCTTCCCGTTGGAGATATTTCGACGTTTAAGCACTCGTTGAACTCCATTTCACGGTGCTAATGCAATGCACAGCCATTTAAGCGTCGAAACAAGAAAAATATCTCGCAAATCGCGAAGATTTCGTCGATTTTGACGAAAAATAGCCGTCATTTCCTTCCCGTTGGAGATATTTCGACGTTTAAGCACTCGTTGAACTCCATTTCGCAGTGCTAATGCAATGCGCAACCATTTAAGCGTCGAAACAAGCAAAATATCTCGCAAATCGCGAAGATTTCGTCGATTTTGACGAAAAATAGCCGTCATTTCCTTCCCGTTGGAGACATTTCGACGTTGAAGCACTCGTTGAACTCCATTTCACAGTGCTAATGCAATGCACAACCATTTAAGCTTCGAAACAATCAAAATATCTCGCAAATCGCGAAGATTTCGTCGATTTTGACGAAAAATAGCCGTCATTTCCTTCCCGTTGGAGATATTTCGACGTTTAAGCACTCGTTAAACTCCATTTCACGGTGCTAATGCAATGCACAGCCATTTAAGCGTCGAAACAATCAAAATATCTCGCAAATCGCGAAGATTTCGTCGATTTTGACGAAAAATAGCCGTCATTTCCTTCCCGTTGGAGATATTTCGACGTTTAAGCGCTCGTTGAACTCCATTTCACAGTGCTAATGCAACGCACAACCATTTAAGCGTCGAAACAACCAGAATATCTCGCAAATCGCAAAGATTTCGTCGATTTTGACGAAAAATAGCCGGCATTTCCTTCCCGTTGGAGATATTTCGACGTTTAAGCACTCGTTGTACTCCACTTCACAGTGCTAATGCAATGCACAACCATTTAAGCGTCGAAACAATCAAAATATCTCGCAAATCGTGAAGATTTCGACGATTTTGGCGAAAAATAGCAGTCATTTTCTTCCCGTTGCAGATATTTCGGCGTTTAAGAGCTCATTTCAATCCATTTTAAACTGGAAATCTAATGCACTACCGTTTAAGCCTCGAAACAAGCCAAATAGCTCGCAAATTGCGATTATTTCGTCGATTTTGGCGAAAAATAGCCGTCATTTCCTTCCCGTTGGAGATATTTCGACGTTTAAGAGCTCATTTCACTCCGTTTTACACTGCATATGTAATGCACTACCGTTTAAGCCTCGAAACAAGCAAAATAGCTCGCAAATCGCGATGATTTCGTCGATTTTGACGAAAAATAGCCGTCATTTCCTTCCCGTTGGAGATATTTCGACGTTTAAGCACTCGTTGAACTCCATTTCACGGTGCTAATGCAATGCACAGCCATTTAAGCGTCGAAACAAGAAAAATATCTCGCAAATCGCGAAGATTTCGTCGATTTTGACGAAATATAGACGTCATTTCCTTCCCGCTGGAGATATTTCGACGTTTAAGCACTCGTTGAACTCCATTTCACAGTGCTAATGCAATGCACAACCATTTAAGCGTCGAAACAATCAAAATATCTCGCAAATCGCGAAGATTTCGTCGATTTTGACGAAAAATAGACGTCATTTCCTTCCCGTTGGAGATATTTCGACGTTTAAGCACTCGTTGTACTCCACCTCACAGTGCTAATGCAATGCACAACCATTTAAGCGTCGAAACAATCAAAATATCTCGCAAATCGCGAAGATTTCGTCGATTTTGACGAAAAATAGCCGTCATTTCCTTCCCGTTGGAGATATTTCGACGTTTAAGCACTCGTTGAACTCCATTTCGCAGTGCTAATGCAATGCGCAACCATTTAAGCGTCGAAGCAAGCAAAAGATCTCGCAAATCGCCAAGATTTCGTCGATTTTGACGAAAAATAGCCGTCATTTCCTTCCCGTTGGAGATATTTCGTCGTTTAAGCACTCGTTGAACTCCATTTCACAGTGCTAATGCAATGCACCACCATTTAAGCGTCGAAACAACCAGAATATCTCGCAAATCGCGAAGATTTCGTCGATTTTGACGAAAAATAGACGTCATTTCCTTCCCGTTGGAGATATTTCGACGTTTAAGCACTCGTTGAACTCCATTTCACAGTGCTAATGCAATGCACAACCATTTAAGAGTCGAAACAATCAAAATATCTCGCAAATCGCGAAGATTTCGTCGATTTTGACGAAAAATAGCCGTCATTTCCTTCCCGTTGGAGATATTTCGACGTTGAAGCACTCGTTGAACTCCATTTCACAGTGCTAATGCAATGCACAACCATTTAAGCGTCGAAACAATCAAAATATCTCGCAAATCGCGAAGATTTCGTCGATTTTGACGAAAAATAGCCGTCATTTCCTTCCCGTTGGAGATATTTCGACGTTGAAGCACTCGTTGAACTCCATTTCACGGTGCTAATGCAATGCACAGCCATTTAAGCGTCGAAACAAGAAAAATATCTCGCAAATCGCGAAGATTTCGTCGATTTTGACGAAAAATAGCCGTCATTTCCTTCCCGTTGGAGATATTTCGACGTTTAAGCACTCGTTGAACTCCATTTCGCAGTGCTAATGCAATGCGCAACCATTTAGGCGTCGAAACAAGCAAAATATCTCGCAAATCGCGAAGATTTCGTTGATTTTGACGAAAAATGGCCGTCATTTCCTTCCCGTTGGAGATATTTCGACGTTTAAGAGCTCATTTCACTCCGTTTTACACTGCAAATGTAATGCACTACCGTTTAAGCTTCGAAACAAGCCAAATAGCTCGCAAATTGCGATTATTTTGTCGATTTTGGCGAAAAATAGCCGTCATTTCCTTCCCGTTGGAGATATTTCGACGTTTAAGAGCTCATTTCACTCCGTTTTACACTGCAAATGTAATGCACTACCGTTTATGCTTCGAAACAAGCAAAATAGCACGCGAATCACTATTATTTCGCCGATTTTGACGAACAGTAGCCGTCATTTTCTTCCCGTTGCAGATATTTCGGCGTTTAAGAGCTCATTTCAATCCGTTTTAAACTGGAAATCTAATGCACTACGGTTTAAGCCTCGAAACAAGCAAAATAGCTCGCAAATCGCGATGATTTCGTCAATTTTGACGAAAATAGCCGTCATTTCCTTCCCGTTGGAGATATTTCGACGTTTAAGAGCTCATTTCAGTCCGTTTTACACTGCAAATGTAATGCACTACCGTTTAAGCTTCGAAACAAGCAAAATAGCTCGCAAATCGCTATTATTTCGTCGATTTTGACGAAAAATAGCCGTCATTTCCTTCCCGTTGGAGATATTTCGGCGTTTAAGCGCTCATTTCACTCCGTTTTACACTGCATATGTAATGCACTACCGTTTAAGCCTCGAAACAAGCAAAATAGCTCGCAAATCGCGATGATTTCGTCGATTTTGACGAAAAATAGCCGTCATTTCCTTCCCGTTGCAGATATTTCGACGTTTAAGAGCTCATTTCACTCCGTTTTACACTGCAAATGTAATGCACTACCGTTTAAGCTTCGAAACAAGCCAAATAGCTCGCAAATTGCGATTATTTCGTCGATTTTGGCGAAAAATAGCCGTCATTTCCTTCCCGTCGGAGATATTTCGACGTTTAAGAGCTCATTTCACTCCGTTTTACACTGCAAATGTAATGCACTACCGTTTATGCTTCGAAACAAGCAAAATAGCACGCAAATCACTATTATTTCGCCGATTTTGACGAACAGTAGCCGTCATTTCCTTCCCTTTGGAGATATTTCGACGTTTAAGAGCTCACTTCACTCCGTTTTACACTGCAAATGTAATGCACTACCGTTTAAGCTTCGAAACAAGCAAAATAGCTCGCAAATCGCGTTGATTTCGTCGATTTTGAAGAAAAATAGCCGTCATTTCCTTCCCGTTGGAGATATTTCTACGTTTAAGAGCTCATTTCACACCGTTTTACACTGCAAATGAAATGCACTACCGTTTATGCTTCGAAACAAGCAGAATAGCTCGCAAATCGCTATTATTTCGTCGATTTTGACGAACAATAGCCGTCATTTCCTTCCCGTTGCAGATATTTCGACGTTTAAGAGATCATTTCACTCCGTTTTACATTGCAAATGTAATGCACTACCGTTTAAGCTTCGAAACAAGCAAAATAGCTCGCAAATCGCGATGATTTCGACGATTTTGGCGAAAAATAGCAGTCATTTTCTTCCCGTTGCAGATATTTCGGCGTTTAAGAGCTCATTTCAATCCATTTTAAACTGGAAATCTAATGCACTACCGTTTAAGCCTCGAAACAAGCCAAATAGCTCGCAAATTGCGATTATTTCGTCGATTTTGGCGAAAAATAGCCGTCATTTCCTTCCCGTTGGAGATATTTCGACGTTTAAGAGCTCATTTCACTCCGTTTTACACTGCATATGTAATGCACTACCGTTTAAGCCTCGAAACAAGCAAAATAGCTCGCAAATCGCGATGATTTCGTCGATTTTGACGAAAAATAGCCGTCATTTCCTTCCCGTTGGAGATATTTCGGCGTTTAAGCGCTCATTTCACTCCGTTTTACACTGCATATGTAATGCACTACCGTTTAAGCTTCGAAACAAGCCAAATAGCTCGCAAATTGCGATTATTTCGCCGATTTTGACGAACAGTAGCCGTCATTTTCTTCCCGTTGCAGATATTTCGGCGTTTAAGAGCTCATTTCAATCCGTTTTAAACTGGAAATCTAATGCACTACCGTTTAAGCCTCGAAACAAGCAAAATAGCTCGCAAATCGCGATGATTTCGTCAATTTTGACGAAAATAGCCGTCATTTCCTTCCCGTTGGAGATATTTCGACGTTTAAGAGCTCATTTCAGTCCGTTTTACACTGCAAATGTAATGCACTACCGTTTAAGCTTCGAAACAAGCAAAATAGCTCGCAAATCGCTATTATTTCGTCGATTTTGACGAAAAATAGCCGTCATTTCCTTCCCGTTGGAGATATTTCGGCGTTTAAGCGCTCATTTCACTCCGTTTTACACTGCATATGTAATGCACTACCGTTTAAGCCTCGAAACAAGCAAAATAGCTCGCAAATCGCGATGATTTCGTCGATTTTGACGAAAAATAGCCGTCATTTCCTTCCCGTTGCAGATATTTCGACGTTTAAGAGCTCATTTCACTCCGTTTTACACTGCAAATGTAATGCACTACCGTTTAAGCTTCGAAACAAGCCAAATAGCTCGCAAATTGCGATTATTTCGTCGATTTTGGCGAAAAATAGCCGTCATTTCCTTCCCGTTGGAGATATTTCGACGTTTAAGAGCTCATTTCACTCCGTTTTACACTGCAAATGTAATGCACTACCGTTTATGCTTCGAAACAAGCAAAATAGCACGCAAATCACTATTATTTCGCCGATTTTGACGAACAGTAGCCGTCATTTCCTTCCCGTTGGAGATATTTCGACGTTTAAGAGCTCACTTCACTCCGTTTTACACTGCAAATGTAATGCACTACCGTTTAAGCTTCGAAACAAGCAAAATAGCTCGCAAATCGCGTTGATTTCGTCGATTTTGAAGAAAAATAGCCGTCATTTCCTTCCCGTTGGAGATATTTCTACGTTTAAGAGCTCATTTCACTCCGTTTTACACTGCAAATGAAATGCACTACCGTTTATGCTTCGAAACAAGCAGAATAGCTCGCAAATCGCGATGATTTCGACGATTTTGGCGAAAAATAGCAGTCATTTTCTTCCCGTTGCAGATATTTCGGCGTTTAAGAGCTCATTTCAATCCATTTTAAACTGGAAATCTAATGCACTACCGTTTAAGCCTCGAAACAAGCAAAATAGCTCGCAAATCGCGATGATTTCGTCAATTTTGACGATAAATAGCCGTCATTTCCTTCCCGTTGGAGATATTTCGACGTTTAAGAGCTCATTTCACTCCGTTTTACACTGCAAAAGTAATGCACTACCGTTTAAGCTTCGAAACAAGCAAAATAGATCGCATATCGCGAAGATTTCGTCGATTTTGATGAAATCTATCCGTCATTTCCTTCCCGTTGGAGATATTTCGACGTTCAAGCACTCGTTGTACTCCATTTCACAGTGCTAATGCAATGCACTATAGTTTAAGCTTCGAAACAAGCAAAATAGCTCGCAAATCGCGATGATTTCGTCGATTATGACGAAAAATAGCCGACATTTCCTTCCCGTTGGAGATATTTCGACGTTTAAGTGCTCATTTCACTCCGTTTTACACTGCAAATGTAATGCACTGCCGTTTATGCTTCGAAACAAGCAAAATAGCTCGCAAATCGCTATTATTTCGTCGATTTTGACGAAAAATAGCCGTCATTTCCGTCCCGTTGGAGATATTTCGGCGTTTAAGCGCTCATTTCACTCCGTTTTACACTGCATATGTAATGCACTACCGTTTAAGCCTCGAAACAAGCAAAATAGCTCGCAAATCGCGATGATTTCGTCGATTTTGGCGAAAAATAGCCGTCATTTTCTTCCCGTTGGAGATATTTCGACGTTTAAGCGCTCATTTCACTCCGTTTTACACTGCAAATGTAATGCACTACCGCTTAAGCTTCGAAACAAGCCAAATAGCTCGCAAATTGCGATTATTTCGACGATTTTGGCGAAAAATAGCCGTCATTTCCTTCCCGTTGGAGATATTTCGACGTTTAAGAGCTCATTTCACTCCGTTTTACACTGCAAATGTAATGCACTACCGCTTAAGCTTCGAAACAAGCCAAATAGCTCGCAAATTGCGATTATTTCGCCAATTTGGCGAAAAATAGCCGTCATTTCCTTCCCGTTGCAGATATTTCGACGTTTAAGAGCTCATTTCACTCCGTTTTACACTGCAAATGTAATGCACTACCGTTTAAGCTTCGAAACAAGCCAAATAGCTCGCAAATTGCGATTATTTCGTTGATTTTGGCGAAAAATAGCCGTCATTTTCTTCCCGTTGGAGATATTTCGACGTTTAAGCGCTCCTTTCACTCCGTTTTATTCTGCAAATGTAATGCACTACCGTTTAAGCTTCGAAACAAGCAAAATAGCTCGCAAATCGCGATGATTTCGCCGATTTTGACGAACAATAGCCGTCATTTCCTTCCCGTTGCAGATATTTCGGCGTTTAAGAGCTCATTTCAATCCGTTTTAAGCTGGAAATGTAATGCACTACCGTTTAAGCCTCGAAACAAGCAAAATAGCTCGCAAATCGCGATGATTTCGTCGATTTTGACGAAAAATAGCCGTCATTTCCTTCCCGTTGGAGATATTTCGACGCTTAAGCGCTTATTTCACTCCGTTTTACACTGCAAATGTAATGCACTACCGTTTAAGCTTCGAAACAAGCAAAATAGCTCGCAAATCGCAATGATTTCGTCGATTTTGGCGAAAAATAGCCGTCATTTCGTTCCCGTTGGATATATTTCGACGTTTAAGCGCTCCTTTCACTCCGTTTTATACTGCAAATATACTGCACTACAGTTTAAGCGTCGAAACAAGCAAAATAGCTCGCAAATCGCGATGATTTCGTCGATGTTGCCGAAAAATAGCCGTCCTTTCCTTCCCGTTGGAGATATTTCGGCGTTTAAGCGCTCATTTCACTCCGTTTTACACTGCAAATGTAATGCACTACCGTTTAAGCTTCGAAACAAGCAAAATAGCTCGCAAATCGCTATTATTTCGTCGATTTTGGCGAAAAATAGCCGTCATTTCCTTCCCGTTGGAGATATGTCCACGATTAAGCGCTCCTTTCACTCCGTTTTATACTGCAAATGTAATGCACTACCGTTTAAGCTTCGAAACAAGCAAAATAGATCGCATATCGCGAAGATTTCGTCGATTTTGATGAAATCTATCCGTCATTTCCTTCCCGTTGGAGATATTTCGGCGTTTAAGCTCTCATTTCACTCCGTTTTACACTGCAAATGTAATGCACTACCGTTTAAGCTTCGAAACAAGCAAAATATCTCGCAAATCGCGAAGATTTCGTCGATTTTGACGAAAAATAGCCGTCATTTCCTTCCCGTTGGGGATATTTCGACGTTGAAGCACTCGTTGAACTCCATTTCACGGTGCTAATGCAATGCACAACCATTTAAGCGTCGAAACAAGAAAAATATCTCGCAAATCGCGAAGATTTCGTCGATTTTGACGAAAAATAGCCGTCATTTCCTTCCTGTTGGAGATATTTCGACGTTTAAGCACTCGTTGTACTCCACTTCACAGTGCTAATGCAATGCACAACCATTTAAGCGTCGAAACAGGAAAAATATCTCGCAAATCGCGAAGATTACGTCGATTTTGACGAAAAACAGCCGTCATTTCCTTCCTGTTGGAGATATTTCGACGTTTAAGCACTCGTTGTACTCCATTTCACAGTGCTAATGCAATGCGCAACCAGTTAAGCGTCGAAACAATCAAAATATCTCGCAAATCTCGAGGATTTCGACGATTTTGACGAAAAATAGCCGTCATTTCCTTCCCGTTGGGGATATTTCGACGTTTAAGCACTCGTTGAACTCCATTTCGCAGTGCTAATGCAATGCGCAACCATTTAAGCGTCGAAACAATCAAAATATCTCGCAAATCTCGAGGATTTCGACGATTTTGACGAAAAATAGCCGTCATTTCCTTCCCGTTGGGGATATTTCGACGTTTAAGCACTCGTTGAACTCCACTTCACAGTGCTAATTCAATGCACAACCAGTTAAGCGTCGAAACAATCAAAATATCTCGCAAATCACGAAGATTTCGTCGATTTTGACGAAAAACAGCCGTCATTTCCTTCCCGTTGGAGATATTTCGACGTTTAAGCGCTCGTTGAACTCCATTTCACAGTGCTAATGCAATGCACAACCATATAAGCGTCGAAACAATCAAAATATCTCGCAAATCTCGAGGATTTCGACGATTTTGACGAAAAATAGCCGTCATTTCCTTCCCGTTGGGGATATTTCGACGTTTAAGCACTCGTTGAACTCCATTTCGCAGTGCTAATGCAATGCGCAACCATTTAAGCGTCGAAACAATCAAAATATCTCGCAAATCTCGAGGATTTCGACGATTTTGACGAAAAATAGCCGTCATTTCCTTCCCGTTGGGGATAGTTCGACGTTTAAGCACTCGTTGAACTCCACTTCACAGTGCTAATTCAATGCACAACCATTTAAGGGTCGAAACAATCAAAATATCTCGCAAATCTCGAGGATTTCGACGATTTTGACGAAAAATAGCCGTCATTTCCTTCCCGTTGGGGATAGTTCGACGTTTAAGCACTCGTTGAACTCCACTTCACAGTGCTAATTCAATGCACAACCAGTTAAGCGTCGAAACAATCAAAATATCTCGCAAATCGCGGAGATTTCGTTGATTTTGACGAAAAATAGCCGTCATTTCCTTCCTGTTGGAGATATTTCGACGTTTAAGCACTCGTTGTACTCCACTTCACAGTGCTAATGCAATGCACAACCAGTTAAGCGTCGAAACAATCAAAATATCTCGCAAATCGCGAAGATTTCGTCGATTTTGGCGAAAAATAGCCGTCATTTCCTTCCCGTTGGAGATATTTCGACGTTGAAGCACTCGTTGAACTCCATTTCACGGTGCTAATGCAATGCACAACCATTTAAGCGTCGAAACAACCAGAATATCTCGCAAATCGCGAAGATTTCGTCGATTTTACGAAAAATAGCCGTCATTTCCTTCCCGTTGGAGAAATTTCGTCGTTTAAGCACTCGTTGAACTCCATTTCACAGTTCTAATGCAATGCACAACCATTTAAGCGTCGAAACAACAAGAATATCTCGCATATCGCGAAGATTTCGTTTATTTTGACGAAAAATAGCCGTCATTTCCTTCCCGTTGAAGATATTTCGACGTTTAAGCACTCGTTGAACTCCACTTCACAGTGCTAATTCAATGCACAACCAGTTAAGCGTCGAAACAACCAGAATATCTCGCAAATCGCCAAGATTTCGTCGATTTTGACGAAAAATAGCCGTCATTTCCTTCCCGTTGGAGATATTTCGCCGTTTAGGCACTCGTTGAACTCCATTTCACGGTGCTAATGCAATGTACAACCATTTAAGCGTCGAAACAATCAAAATATCTCGCAAATCGCGAGGATTTCGTCGATTTTGACGAAAAATAGCCGTCATTTCCTTCCCGTTGGAGATATTTCGACGTTTAGGCGCTCGCTGAACTCCATTTCACGGTGCTAATGCAATGCACAACCATTTAAGCGTCGAAACAACCAGAATATCTCGCAAATCGCGAAGATTTCGTCGATTTTGACGAAAAATAGTCGTCATTTCCTTCCCGTTGGAGATATTTCGACGTTTAAGCACTCGTTGCACTCCACTTCACAGTGCTAATGCAATGCACTACCGTTTATGCGTCGAAACAATCAAAATATCTAGCAAATCGCGAAGATTTCGTCGATTTTGACGAAAAATAGCCGTCATTTCCTTCCCGTTGGAGATATTTCGACGTTGAAGCACTCGTTGAACTCCATTTCACGGTGCTAATGCAATGCACAACCATTTAAGCGTCGAAACAAGAAAAATATCTCGCAAATCGCGAAGATTTCGTCGATTTTGACGAAAAATAGCCGTCATTTCCTTCCCGTTGGAGATATTTCGACGTTTAAGCACTCGCTGAACTCCATTTCGCAGTGCTAATGCAATGCGCAACCATTTAAGCGTCGAAACAATCAAAATATCGCGCAAATCGCGAAGATTTCGTCGATTTTGACGAAAAATAGACGTCATTTCCTTCCCGTTGGAGATATTTCGTCGTTTAAGCACTCGTTGAACTCCATTTCACAGTGCTAATGCAATGCACAACCATTTAAGCGTCGAAACAACCAGAATATCTCGCAAATCGCGATGATTTCGTCGATTTTGACGAAAAATAGACGTCATTTTCTTCCCGTTGGAGATATTTCGACGTTGAAGCACTCGTTGAACTCCATTTCACGGTGCTAATGTAATGCACAACCATTTAAGGGTCGAAACAATCAAAATATCTCGCAAATCTCGAGGATTTCGTCGATTTTGACGAAAAATGGCCGTCATTTCCTTCCCGTTTGAGATATTTCGACGTTGAAGCACTCGTTGAACTCCATTTCGCAGTGCTAATGCAATGCGCAACCATTTAAGCGTCGAAACAATCAAAATATCTCGCAAATCGCGAAGATTTCGTCGATTTTGACGAAAAATAGCCGTCATTTCCTTCCCGTTGGAGATATTTCGACGTTTAAGCACTCGCTGAACTCCATTTCGCAGTGCTAATGCAATGCGCAACCATATAAGCGTCGAAACAAGCAAAATATCTCGCAAATCGCGAAGATTTCGTCGATTTTAACGAAAAATGGCCGTCATTTCCATCCCGTTGGAGATATTTCGACGTTTAAGCACTCGCTGAACTCCACTTCACAGTGCTAATGCAATGCACAACCATTTAATCGTCGAAACAACCAGAATATCTCGCAAATCGCGAAGATTTCGTCGATTTTGACGAAAAATAGCCGCCATTTCCTTCCCGTTGGAGATATTTCGTCGTTTAAGCACTCGTTGAACTCCATTTCACAGTGCTAATGCAATGCACAACCATTTAAGCGTCGAAACAATCAAAATATCTCGCAAATCGCGAAGATTTCGTCGATTTTGACGAAAAATAGCCGTCATTTCCTTCCCGTTGGAGATATGTCGACGTTGAAGCACTCGTTGAACTCCACTTCACGGTGCTAATGCAATGCACAACCATTTAAGCGTCGAGACAGGAAAAATATCTCGCAAATCGCGAAGATTTCGTCGATTTTGACGAAAAATAGCCGTAAATTCCTTCCCGTTGGAGATATTTCGCAGTTTAAGCACTCGTTGAACTCCATTTCACAGTGCTAATGCAATGCACAACCATTTAAGCGTCGAAACAATCAAAATATCTCGCAAATCACGAAGATTTCGTCGATTTTGACGAAAAATAGCCGTCATTTCCTTCCCGTTGGAGATATTTCGACGTTTAAGCGCTCGTTGAACTCCATTCCACAGTGCTAATGCAATGCACAACCATATAAGCGTCGAAACAATCAAAATATCTCGCTAATCGCGAAGATTTCGTCGATTTTGACGAAAAATAGCCGTCATTTCCTTCCCGTTGGAGATATGTCGACGTTTAAGCACTCGTTGAACTCCATTTCACAGTGCTAATGTAATGCACAACCATTTAAGGGTCGAAACAATCAAAATATCTCGCAAATCTCGAGGATTTCGACGATTTTGACGAAAAAAAGCCGTCATTTCCTTCCCGTTGGGGATATTTCGACGTTTAAGCACTCGTTGAACTCCATTTCGCAGTGCTAATTCAATGCACAACCAGTTAAGCGTCGAAACAGGAAAAATATCTCGCAAATCGCGAAGATTACGTCGATTTTGACGAAAAACAGCCGTCATTTCCTTCCCGTTGGAGACATTTCGACGTTTAAGCACTCGTTGAACTCCATTTCACAGGGCTAATGTAATGCACAACCATTTAAGGGTCGAAACAATCAAAATATCTCGCAAATCTCGAGGATTTCGACGATTTTGACGAAAAATAGCCGTCATTTCCTTCCCGTTGGGGATATTTCGACGTTTAAGCACTCGTTGAACTCCACTTCACAGTGCTAATTCAATGCACAACCAGTTAAGCGTCGAAACAGGAAAAATATCTCGCAAATCGCGAAGAATACGTCGACTTTGACGAAAAACAGCCGTCATTTCCTTCCCGTTGGAGACATTTCGACGTTTAAGCACTCGTTGAACTCCATTTTACAGTGCTAATGTAATGCAGAACCATTTAAGGGTCGAAACAATCAAAATATCTCGCAAATCGCGAAGATTTCGTCCATTTTGACGAAAAATAGCCGTCATTTCCTTCCTGTTGGAGATATTTCGACGTTTAAGCACTCGTTGTACTCCACTTCACAGTGCTAATGCAATGCACAACCAGTTAAGCGTCGAAACAATCAAAATATCTCGCAAATCGCGAAGATTTCGTCGATTTTGGCGAAAAATTGCCGTCATTTCCTTCCCGTTGGAGATATTTCGACGTTTAAGCGCTCGTTGGACTCCATTTCACAGTGCTAATGCAATGCACAAGCATTTAAGGGTCGAAACAATCAAAATATCTCGCAAATCTCGAGGATTTCGACGATTTTGACGAAAAATAGCCGTCATTTCCTTCCCGTTGGAGACATTTCGACGTTTAAGCACTCGTTGAACTCCATTTTACAGTGCTAATGTAATGCAGAACCATTTAAGGGTCGAAACAATCAAAATATCTCGCAAATCGCGAAGATTTCGTCCATTTTGACGAAAAATAGCCGTCATTTCCTTCCTGTTGGAGATATTTCGACGTTTAAGCACTCGTTGTACTCCACTTCACAGTGCTAATGCAATGCACAACCAGTTAAGCGTCGAAACAATCAAAATATCTCGCAAATCGCTAAGATTTCGTCGATTTTGACGAAAAATGGCCGTCATTTCCTTCCCGTTTGAGATATTTCGACGTTGAAGCACTCGTTGAACTCCATTTCGCAGTGCTAATGAAATGCGCAACCATTTAAGCGTCGAAACAATCAAAATATCTCGCAAATCGCGAAGATTTCGTCGATTTTGACGAAAAATAGCCGTCATTTCCTTCCCGTTGGAGATATTTCGACGTTTAAGCACTCGTTGGACTCCATTTCGCAGTGCTAATGCAATGCGCAACCATATAAGCGTCGAAACAAGCAAAATATCTCGCAAATCTCGAGGATTTCGACGATTTTGACGAAAAATAGCCGTCATTTCCTTCCCGTTGGGGATATTTCGACGTTTAAGCACTCGTTGAACTCCACTTCACAGTGCTAATTCAATGCACAACCAGTTAAGCGTCGAAACAGGAAAAATATCTCGCAAATCGCGAAGATTACGTCGACTTTGACGAAAAACAGCCGTCATTTCCTTCCCGTTGGAGACATTTCGACGTTTAAGCACTCGTTGAACTCCATTTTACAGTGCTAATGTAATGCAGAACCATTTAAGGGTCGAAACAATCAAAATATCTCGCAAATCGCGAAGATTTCGTCCATTTTGACGAAAAATGGCCGTCATTTCCTTCCCGTTTGAGATATTTCGACGTTGAAGCACTCGTTGAACTCCATTTCGCAGTGCTAATGAAATGCGCAACCATTTAAGCGTCGAAACAATCAAAATATCTCGCAAATCGCGAAGATTTCGTCGATTTTGACGAAAAATAGCCGTCATTTCCTTCCCGTTGGAGATATTTCGACGTTTAAGCACTCGCTGAACTCCATTTCGCAGTGCTAATGCAATGCGCAACCATATAAGCGTCGAAACAAGCAAAATATCTCGCAAATCGCGAAGATTTCGTCGATTTTGACGAAAAATGGCCGTCATTTCCATCCCGTTGGAGATATTTCGACGTTTAAGCACTCGCTGAACTCCACTTCACAGTGCTAATGCAATGCACAACCATTTAATCGTCGAAACAACCAGAATATCTCGCAAATCGCGAAGATTTCGTCGATTTTGACGAAAAATAGCCGCCATTTCCTTCCCGTTGGAGATATTTCGTCGTTTAAGCACTCGTTGAACTCCATTTCACAGTGCTAATGCAATGCACAACCATTTAATCGTCGAAACAATCAAAATATCTCGCAAATCGCGAAGATTTCGTCGATTTTGACGAAAAATAGCCGTCATTTCCTTCCCGTTGGAGATATGTCGACGTTGAAGCACTCGTTGAACTCCACTTCACGGTGCTAATGCAATGCACAACCATTTAAGCGTCGAGACAGGAAAAATATCTCGCAAATCGCGAAGATTTCGTCGATTTTGACGAAAAATAGCCGCCAATTCCTTCCCGTTGGAGATATTTCGTCGTTTAAGCACTCGTTGAACTCCATTTCACAGTGCTAATGCAATGCACAACCATTTAAGCGTCGAAACAATCAAAATATCTCGCAAATCACGAAGATTTCGTCGATTTTGACGAAAAATAGCCGTCATTTCCTTCCCGTTGGAGATATTTCGACGTTTAAGCGCTCGTTGAACTCCATTTCACAGTGCTAATGCAATGCACAACCATATAAGCGTCGAAACAATCAAAATATCTCGCTAATCGCGAAGATTTCGTCGATTTTGACGAAAAATAGCCGTCATTTCCTTCCCGTTGGAGATATGTCGACGTTTAAGCACTCGTTGAACTCCATTTCACAGTGCTAATGTAATGCACAACCATTTAAGGGTCGAAACAATCAAAATATCTCGCAAATCTCGAGGATTTCGACGATTTTGACGAAAAAAAGCCGTCATTTCCTTCCCGTTGGGGATATTTCGACGTTTAAGCACTCGTTGAACTCCATTTCGGAGTGCTAATTCAATGCACAACCATTTAAGCGTCGAGACAGGAAAAATATCTCGCAAATCGCGAAGATTACGTCGATTTTGACGAAAAACAGCCGTCATTTCCTTCCTGTTGGAGATATTTCGACGTTTAAGCACTCGTTGAACTCCATTTCACAGTGCTAATGCAATGCACAACCATTTAAGCGTCGAAACAATCAAAACATCTCGCAAATCGCTAAGATTTCGTCGATTTTGACGAAAAATAGCCGTCATTTCCTTCCCGTTGGAGATATTTCGACGTTTAAGCACTCGCTGAACTCCATTTCGCAGTGCTAATGCAATGCGCAACCATATAAGCGTCGAAACAAGCAAAATATCTCGCAAATCGCGAAGATTTCGTCGATTTTGACGAAAAATGGCCGTCATTTCCTTCCCGCTGGAGATATTTCGACGTTTAAGCACTCGCTGAACTCCATTTCACAGTGCTAATGCAATGCACAACTATTTAAGCGTCGAAACAATCAAAATATCTCGCAAATCACGAAGATTTCGTCGATTTTGACGAAAAACAGCCGTCATTTCCTTCCCGTTGGAGATATTTCGACGTTTAAGCGCTCGTTGAACTCCATTTCACAGTGCTAATGCAATGCACAACCATATAAGCGTCGAAACAATCAAAATATCTCGCTAATCGCGAAGATTTCGTCGATTTTGACGAAAAATAGCCGTCATTTCCTTCCCGTTGGAGATATTTCGACGTTTAAGCACTCGTTGAACTCCATTTCACAGTGCTAATGTAATGCACAACCATTTAAGGGTCGAAACAATCAAAATATCTCGCAAATCTCGAGGATTTCGACGATTTTGACGAAAAATAGCCGTCATTTCCTTCCCGTTGGGGATATTTCGACGTTTAAGCACTCGTTGAACTCCATTTCGCAGTGCTAATGCAATGCGCAACCATTTAAGCGTCGAAACAATCAAAATATCTCGCAAATCGCGAAGATTTCGTCCATTTTGACGAAAAATAGCCGTCATTTCCTTCCTGTTGGAGATATTTCGACGTTTAAGCACTCGTTGTACTCCACTTCACAGTGCTAATGCAATGCACAACCAGTTAAGCGTCGAAACAATCAAAATATCTCGCAAATCGCGAAGATTTCGTCGATTTTGGCGAAAAATTGCCGTCATTTCTTTCCCGTTGGAGATATTTCGACGTTTAAGCGCTCGTTGGACTCCATTTCACAGTGCTAATGCAATGCACAACCATTTAAGGGTCGAAACAATCAAAATATCTCGCAAATCTCGAGGATTTCGACGATTTTGACGAAAAATAGCCGTCATTTCCTTCCCGTTGGAGACATTTCGACGTTTAAGCACTCGTTGAACTCCATTTTACAGTGCTAATGTAATGCAGAACCATTTAAGGGTCGAAACAATCAAAATATCTCGCAAATCGCGAAGATTTCGTCCATTTTGACGAAAAATAGCCGTCATTTCCTTCCTGTTGGAGATATTTCGACGTTTAAGCACTCGTTGTACTCCACTTCACAGTGCTAATGCAATGCACAACCAGTTAAGCGTCGAAACAATCAAAATATCTCGCAAATCGCGAAGATTTCGTCGATTTTGACGAAAAATGGCCGTCATTTCCTTCCCGTTTGAGATATTTCGACGTTGAAGCACTCGTTGAACTCCATTTCGCAGTGCTAATGAAATGCGCAACCATTTAAGCGTCGAAACAATCAAAATATCTCGCAAATCGCGAAGATTTCGTCGATTTTGACGAAAAATAGCCGTCATTTCCTTCCCGTTGGAGATATTTCGACGTTTAAGCACTCGCTGAACTCCATTTCGCAGTGCTAATGCAATGCGCAACCATATAAGCGTCGAAACAAGCAAAATATCTCGCAAATCGCGAAGATTTCGTCGATTTTGACGAAAAATGGCCGTCATTTCCATCCCGTTGGAGATATTTCGACGTTTAAGCACTCGCTGAACTCCACTTCACAGTGCTAATGCAATGCACAACCATTTAATCGTCGAAACAACCAGAATATCTCGCAAATCGCGAAGATTTCGTCGATTTTGACGAAAAATAGCCGCCATTTCCTTCCCGTTGGAGATATTTCGTCGTTTAAGCACTCGTTGAACTCCATTTCACAGTGCTAATGCAATGCACAACCATTTAAGCGTCGAAACAATCAAAATATCTCGCAAATCGCGAAGATTTCGTCGATTTTGACGAAAAATAGCCGTCATTTCCTTCCCGTTGGAGATATGTCGACGTTGAAGCACTCGTTGAACTCCACTTCACGGTGCTAATGCAATGCACAACCATTTAAGCGTCGAGACAGGAAAAATATCTCGCAAATCGCGAAGATTTCGTCGATTTTGACGAAAAATAGCCGCCAATTCCTTCCCGTTGGAGATATTTCGTCGTTTAAGCACTCGTTGAACTCCATTTCACAGTGCTAATGCAATGCACAACCATTTAAGCGTCGAAACAATCAAAATATCTCGCAAATCACGAAGATTTCGTCGATTTTGACGAAAAATAGCCGTCATTTCCTTCCCGTTGGAGATATTTCGACGTTTAAGCGCTCGTTGAACTCCATTTCACAGTGCTAATGCAATGCACAACCATATAAGCGTCGAAACAATCAAAATATCTCGCTAATCGCGAAGATTTCGTCGATTTTGACGAAAAATAGCCGTCATTTCCTTCCCGTTGGAGATATGTCGACGTTTAAGCACTCGTTGAACTCCATTTCACAGTGCTAATGTAATGCACAACCATTTAAGGGTCGAAACAATCAAAATATCTCGCAAATCTCGAGGATTTCGACGATTTTGACGAAAAAAAGCCGTCATTTCCTTCCCGTTGGGGATATTTCGACGTTTAAGCACTCGTTGAACTCCATTTCGCAGTGCTAATTCAATGCACAACCAGTTAAGCGTCGAAACAGGAAAAATATCTCGCAAATCGCGAAGATTACGTCGATTTTGACGAAAAACAGCCGTCATTTCCTTCCCGTTGGAGACATTTCGACGTTTAAGCACTCGTTGAACTCCATTTCACAGTGCTAATGTAATGCACAACCATTTAAGGGTCGAAACAATCAAAATATCTCGCAAATCTCGAGGATTTCGACGATTTTGACGAAAAATAGCCGTCATTTCCTTCCCGTTGGGGATATTTCGACGTTTAAGCACTCGTTGAACTCCACTTCACAGTGCTAATTCAATGCACAACCAGTTAAGCGTCGAAACAGGAAAAATATCTCGCAAATCGCGAAGAATACGTCGACTTTGACGAAAAACAGCCGTCATTTCCTTCCCGTTGGAGACATTTCGACGTTTAAGCACTCGTTGAACTCCATTTTACAGTGCTAATGTAATGCAGAACCATTTAAGGGTCGAAACAATCAAAATATCTCGCAAATCGCGAAGATTTCGTCCATTTTGACGAAAAATAGCCGTCATTTCCTTCCTGTTGGAGATATTTCGACGTTTAAGCACTCGTTGAACTCCATTTCACAGTGCTAATGTAATGCACAACCATTTAAGGGTCGAAACAATCAAAATATCTCGCAAATCTCGAGGATTTCGACGATTTTGACGAAAAATAGCCGTCATTTCCTTCCCGTTGGAGATATTTCGACGTTTAAGCGCTCGTTGGACTCCATTTCACAGTGCTAATGCAATGCACAACCATTTAAGGGTCGAAACAATCAAAATATCTCGCAAATCTCGAGGATTTCGACGATTTTGACGAAAAATAGCCGTCATTTCCTTCCCGTTGGGGATATTTCGACGTTTAAGCACTCGTTGAACTCCACTTCACAGTGCTAATTCAATGCACAACCAGTTAAGCGTCGAAACAGGAAAAATATCTCGCAAATCGCGAAGATTACGTCGACTTTGACGAAAAACAGCCGTCATTTCCTTCCCGTTGGAGACATTTCGACGTTTAAGCACTCGTTGAACTCCATTTTACAGTGCTATGTAATGCAGAACCATTTAAGGGTCGAAACAATCAAAATATCTCGCAAATCGCGAAGATTTCGTCCATTTTGACGAAAAATGGCCGTCATTTCCTTCCCGTTTGAGATATTTCGACGTTGAAGCACTCGTTGAACTCCATTTCGCAGTGCTAATGAAATGCGCAACCATTTAAGCGTCGAAACAATCAAAATATCTCGCAAATCGCGAAGATTTCGTCGATTTTGACGAAAAATAGCCGTCATTTCCTTCCCGTTGGAGATATTTCGACGTTTATGCACTCGCTGAACTCCATTTCGCAGTGCTAATGCAATGCGCAACCATATAAGCGTCGAAACAAGCAAAATATCTCGCAAATCGCGAAGATTTCGTCGATTTTGACGAAAAATGGCCGTCATTTCCATCCCGTTGGAGATATTTCGACGTTTAAGCACTCGCTGAACTCCACTTCACAGTGCTAATGCAATGCACAACCATTTAATCGTCGAAACAACCAGAATATCTCGCAAATCGCGAAGATTTCGTCGATTTTGACGAAAAATAGCCGCCATTTCCTTCCCGTTGGAGATATTTCGTCGTTTAAGCACTCGTTGAACTCCATTTCACAGTGCTAATGCAATGCACAACCATTTAAGCGTCGAAACAATCAAAATATCTCGCAAATCGCGAAGATTTCGTCGATTTTGACGAAAAATAGCCGTCATTTCCTTCCCGTTGGAGATATGTCGACGTTGAAGCACTCGTTGAACTCCACTTCACGGTGCTAATGCAATGCACAACCATTTAAGCGTCGAGACAGGAAAAATATCTCGCAAATCGCGAAGATTTCGTCGATTTTGACGAAAAATAGCCGCCAATTCCTTCCCGTTGGAGATATTTCGTCGTTTAAGCACTCGTTGAACTCCATTTCACAGTGCTAATGCAATGCACAACCATTTAAGCGTCGAAACAATCAAAATATCTCGCAAATCACGAAGATTTCGTCGATTTTGACGAAAAATAGCCGTCATTTCCTTCCCGTTGGAGATATTTCGACGTTTAAGCGCTCGTTGAACTCCATTTCACAGTGCTAATGCAATGCACAACCATTTAAGGGTCGAAACAATCAAAATATCTCGCAAATCTCGAGGATTTCGACGATTTTGACGAAAAATAGCCGTCATTTCCTTCCCGTTGGGGATATTTCGACGTTTAAGCACTCGTTGAACTCCACTTCACAGTGCTAATTCAATGCACAACCAGTTAAGCGTCGAAACAGGAAAAATATCTCGCAAATCGCGAAGAATACGTCGACTTTGACGAAAAACAGCCGTCATTTCCTTCCCGTTGGAGACATTTCGACGTTTAAGCACTCGTTGAACTCCATTTTACAGTGCTAATGTAATGCAGAACCATTTAAGGGTCGAAACAATCAAAATATCTCGCAAATCGCGAAGATTTCGTCGATTTTGACGAAAAATAGCCGTCATTTCCTTCCTGTTGGAGATATTTCGACGTTTAAGCACTCGTTGTACTCCACTTCACAGTGCTAATGCAATGCACAACCAGTTAAGCGTCGAAACAGGAAAAATATCTCGCAAATCGCGAAGAATACGTCGATTTTGACGAAAAATAGCCGTCATTTCCTTCCCGTTGGAGATATGTCGACGTTTAAGCACTCGTTGAACTCCATTTCACAGTGCTAATGTAATGCACAACCATTTAAGGGTCGAAACAATCAAAATATCTCGCAAATCTCGAGGATTTCGACGATTTTGACGAAAAAAAGCCGTCATTTCCTTCCCGTTGGGGATATTTCGACGTTTAAGCACTCGTTGAACTCCATTTCGCAGTGCTAATTCAATGCACAACCAGTTAAGCGTCGAAACAGGAAAAATATCTCGCAAATCGCGAAGATTACGTCGATTTTGACGAAAAACAGCCGTCATTTCCTTCCCGTTGGAGACATTTCGACGTTTAAGCACTCGTTGAACTCCATTTCACAGTGCTAATGTAATGCACAACCATTTAAGGGTCGAAACAATCAAAATATCTCGCAAATCTCGAGGATTTCGACGATTTTGACGAAAAATAGCCGTCATTTCCTTCCCGTTGGGGATATTTCGACGTTTAAGCACTCGTTGAACTCCACTTCACAGTGCTAATTCAATGCACAACCAGTTAAGCGTCGAAACAGGAAAAATATCTCGCAAATCGCGAAGAATACGTCGACTTTGACGAAAAACAGCCGTCATTTCCTTCCCGTTGGAGACATTTCGACGTTTAAGCACTCGTTGAACTCCATTTTACAGTGCTAATGTAATGCAGAACCATTTAAGGGTCGAAACAATCAAAATATCTCGCAAATCGCGAAGATTTCGTCCATTTTGACGAAAAATAGCCGTCATTTCCTTCCTGTTGGAGATATTTCGACGTTTAAGCACTCGTTGTACTCCACTTCACAGTGCTAATGCAATGCACAACCAGTTAAGCGTCGAAACAATCAAAATATCTCGCAAATCGCGAAGATTTCGTCGATTTTGGCGAAAAATTGCCGTCATTTCCTTCCCGTTGGAGACATTTCGACGTTTAAGCACTCGTTGAACTCCATTTCACAGTGCTAATGTAATGCACAACCATTTAAGGGTCGAAACAATCAAAATATCTCGCAAATCTCGAGGATTTCGACGATTTTGACGAAAAAAAGCCGTCATTTCCTTCCCGTTGGGGATATTTCGACGTTTAAGCACTCGTTGAACTCCATTTCGCAGTGCTAATTCAATGCACAACCAGTTAAGCGTCGAAACAGGAAAAATATCTCGCAAATCGCGAAGATTACGTCGATTTTGACGAAAAACAGCCGTCATTTCCTTCCCGTTGGAGACATTTCGACGTTTAAGCACTCGTTGAACTCCATTTCACAGTGCTAATGTAATGCACAACCATTTAAGGGTCGAAACAATCAAAATATCTCGCAAATCGCGAAGATTTCGTCGATTTTGGCGAAAAATAGCCGTCATTTCCTTCCCGTTGGAGATATTTCGACGTTTAAGCGCTCGTTGGACTCCATTTCACAGTGCTAATGCAATGCACAACCATTTAAGGGTCGAAACAATCAAAATATCTCGCAAATCTCGAGGATTTCGACGATTTTGACGAAAAATAGCCGTCATTTCCTTCCCGTTGGGGATATTTCGACGTTTAAGCACTCGTTGAACTCCACTTCACAGTGCTAATTCAATGCACAACCAGTTAAGCGTCGAAACAGGAAAAATATCTCGCAAATCGCGAAGATTACGTCGACTTTGACGAAAAACAGCGGTCATTTCCTTCCCGTTGGAGACATTTCGACGTTTAAGCACTCGTTGAACTCCATTTTACAGTGCTAATGTAATGCAGAACCATTTAAGGGTCGAAACAATCAAAATATCTCGCAAATCGCGAAGATTTCGTCCATTTTGACGAAAAATAGCCGTCATTTCCTTCCTGTTGGAGATATTTCGACGTTTAAGCACTCGTTGTACTCCACTTCACAGTGCTAATGCAATGCACAACCAGTTAAGCGTCGAAACAATCAAAATATCTCGCAAATCGCGAAGATTTCGTCGATTTTGGCGAAAAATAGCCGTCATTTCCTTCCCGTTGGAGATATTTCGACGTTTAAGCGCTCGTTGGACTCCATTTCACAGTGCTAATGCAATGCACAACCATTTACGCGTCGAAACAATCAAAATATCTCGCAAATCGCCAAGATTTCGTCGATTTTGACGAAAAATAGCCGTCATTTCCTTCCCGTTGGAGATATTTCGACGTTTAAGCACTCGTTGAACTCCATTTCACAGTGCTAATGTAATGCACTACCATTTAAGAGTCGAAACAACCAGAATATCTCGCAAATCGCGAAGATTTGGTCGATTTTGACGAAAAATAGCCGTCATTTCCTTCCCGTTGGAGATATTTCGACGTTGAAGCACTCGTTGAACTCCATTTCACGGTGCTAATGCAATGCACAACCATTTAAGCGTCGAAACAGGAAAAATATCTCGCAAATCGCGAAGATTACGTCGACTTTGACGAAAAACAGCCGTCATTTCCTTCCCGTTGGAGACATTTCGACGTTTAAGCACTCGTTGAAATCCATTTTACACTGCTAATGTAATGCACAACCATTTGAGGGTCGAAACAATCAAAATATCTCGCAAATCGCGAAGATTTCGTCGATTTTGACGAAAAATAGCCGTCATTTCCTTCCCGTTGGAGATATTTCGACGTTTAAGCACTCGTTGAACTCCATTTCGCAGTGCTAATGCAATGCGCAACCATTTAAGCGTCGAAACAACCAGAATATCTCGCAAATCGCGATGATTTCGTCGATTTTGACGAAAAATAGACGTCATTTTCTTCCCGTTGGAGATATTTCGACGTTGAAGCACTCGTTGAACTCCATTTCACGGTGCTAATGTAATGCACAACCATTTAAGGGTCGAAACAATCAAAATATCTCGCAAATCTCGAGGATTTCGTCGATTTTGACGAAAAATGGCCGTCATTTCCTTCCCGTTTGAGATATTTCGACGTTGAAGCACTCGTTGAACTCCATTTCGCAGTGCTAATGCAATGCGCAACCATTTAAGCGTCGAAACAATCAGAATATCTCGCAAATCGCGAAGATTTCGTCGATTTTGACGAAAAATAGCCGTCATTTCCTTCCCGTTGGAGATATTTCGACGTTTAAGCACTCGCTGAACTCCATTTCGCAGTGCTAATGCAATGCGCAACCATATAAGCGTCGAAACAAGCAAAATATCTCGCAAATCGCGAAGATTTCGTCGATTTTGACGAAAAATGGCCGTCATTTCCATCCCGTTGGAGATATTTCGACGTTTAAGCACTCGCTGAACTCCACTTCACAGTGCTAATGCAATGCACAACCATTTAATCGTCGAAACAACCAGAATATCTCGCAAATCGCGAAGATTTCGTCGATTTTGACGAAAAATAGCCGCCATTTCCTTCCCGTTGGTGATATTTCGTCGTTTAAGCACTCGTTGAACTCAATTTCACAGTGCTAATGCAATGCACAACCATTTAAGCGTCGAAACAATCAAAATATCTCGCAAATCGCGAAGATTTCGTCGATTTTGACGAAAAATAGCCGTCATTTCCTTCCCGTTGGAGATATTTCGACGTTGAAGCACTCGTTGAACTCCACTTCACGGTGCTAATGCAATGCACAACCATTTAAGCGTCGAGACAGGAAAAATATCTCGCAAATCGCGAAGATTTCGTCGATTTTGACGAAAAATAGCCGCCATTTCCTTCTCGTTGGAGATATTTCGTCGTTTAAGCACTCGTTGAACTCCATTTCACAGTGCTAATGCAATGCACAACCATTTAAGCGTCGAAACAATCAAAATATCTCGCAAATCACGAAGATTTCGTCGATTTTGACGAAAAATAGCCGTCATTTCCTTCCCGTTGGAGATATTTCGACGTTTAAGCGCTCGTTGAACTCCATTTCACAGTGCTAATGCAATGCACAACCATATAAGCGTCGAAACAATCAAAATATCTCGCTAATCGCGAAGATTTCGTCGATTTTGACGAAAAATAGCCGTCATTTCCTTCCCGTTGGAGATATTTCGACGTTTAAGCACTCGTTGAACTCCATTTCACAGTGCTAATGTAATGCACAACCATTTAAGGGTCGAAACAATCAAAATATCTCGCAAATCTCGAGGATTTCGACGATTTTGACGAAAAAAAGCCGTCATTTCCTTCCCGTTGGGGATATTTCGACGTTTAAGCAGTCGTTGAACTCCATTTCGCAGTGCTAATGCAATGCGCAACCATTTAAGCGTCGATACAATCAAAATATCTCGCAAATCGCGAAGATTTCGTCGATTTTGACGAAAAATAGCCGTCATTTCCTTCCTGTTGGAGATATTTCGACGTTTAGGCACTCGTTGTACTCCACTTCACTGTGCTAATGCAATGCACAACCAGTTAAGCGTCGAAACAATCAAAATATCTCGCAAATCGCGAAGATTTCGTCGATTTTGGCGAAAAATAGCCGTCATTTCCTTCCCGTTGCAGATATTTAGACGTTGAAGCACTCGTTGAACTCCATTTCACGGTGCTAATGCAATGCACAACCATTTAAGCGTCGAAACAGGAAAAATATCTCGCAAATCGCGAAGATTACGTCGACTTTGACGAAAAACAGCCGTCATTTCCTTCCCGTTGGAGACATTTCGACGTTGAAGCACTCGTTGAACTCCATTTCGCAGTGCTAATGCAATGCACAACCATTTAAGCGTCGAGACAGGAAAAATATCTCGCAAATCGCGAAGATTTCGTCGATTTTGACGAAAAATAGCCGCCAATTCCTTCCCGTTGGAGATATTTCGTCGTTTAAGCACTCGTTGAACTCCATTTCACAGTGCTAATGCAATGCACAACCATTTAAGCGTCGAAACAATCAAAATATCTCGCAAATCACGAAGATTTCGTCGATTTTGACGAAAAATAGCCGTCATTTCCTTCCCGTTGGAGATATGTCGACGTTTAAGCACTCGTTGAACTCCATTTCACAGTGCTAATGTAATGCACAACCATTTAAGGGTCGAAACAATCAAAATATCTCGCAAATCTCGAGGATTTCGACGATTTTGACGAAAAAAAGCCGTCATTTCCTTCCCGTTGGGGATATTTCGACGTTTAAGCACTCGTTGAACTCCATTTCGCAGTGCTAATTCAATGCACAACCAGTTAAGCGTCGAAACAGGAAAAATATCTCGCAAATCGCGAAGATTACGTCGATTTTGACGGAAAACAGCCGTCATTTCCTTCCCGTTGGAGACATTTCGACGTTTAAGCACTCGTTGAACTCCATTTCACAGTGCTAATGTAATGCACAACCATTTAAGGGTCGAAACAATCAAAATATCTCGCAAATCTCGAGGATTTCGACGATTTTGACGAAAAATAGCCGTCATTTCCTTCCCGTTGGGGATATTTCGACGTTTAAGCACTCGTTGAACTCCACTTCACAGTGCTAATTCAATGCACAACCAGTTAAGCGTCGAAACAGGAAAAATATCTCGCAAATCGCGAAGAATACGTCGACTTTGACGAAAAACAGCCGTCATTTCCTTCCCGTTGGAGACATTTCGACGTTTAAGAACTCGTTGAACTCCATTTTACAGTGCTAATGTAATGCAGAACCATTTAAGGGTCGAAACAATCAAAATATCTCGCAAATCGCGAAGATTTCGTCCATTTTGACGAAAAATAGCCGTCATTTCCTTCCTGTTGGAGATATTTCGACGTTTAAGCACTCGTTGTACTCCACTTCACAGTGCTAATGCAATGCACAACCAGTTAAGCGTCGAAACAATCAAAATATCTCGCAAATCGCGAAGATTTCGTCGATTTTGGCGAAAAATAGCCGTCATTTCCTTCCCGTTGGAGATATTTCGACGTTTAAGCGCTCGTTGGACTCCATTTCACAGTGCTAATGCAATGCACAACCATTTAAGGTCGAAACAATCAAAATATCTCGCAAATCTCGAGGATTTCGACGATTTTGACGAAAAATAGCCGTCATTTCCTTCCCGTTGGGGATATTTCGACGTTTAAGCACTCGTTGAACTCCACTTCACAGTGCTAATTCAATGCACAACCAGTTAAGCGTCGAAACAGGAAAAATATCTCGCAAATCGCGAAGATTACGTCGACTTTGACGAAAAACAGCCGTCATTTCCTTCCCGTTGGAAACATTTCGACGTTTAAGCACTCGTTGAACTCCATTTTACAGTGCTAATGTAATGCAGAACCATTTAAGGGTCGAAACAATCAAAATATCTCGCAAATCGCGAAGATTTCGTCCATTTTGACGAAAAATAGCCGTCATTTCCTTCCTGTTGGAGATATTTCGACGTTTAAGCACTCGTTGTACTCCACTTCACAGTGCTAATGCAATGCACAACCAGTTAAGCGTCGAAACAGGAAAAATATCTCGCAAATCGCGAAGATTACGTCGATTTTGACGGAAAACAGCCGTCATTTCCTTCCCGTTGGAGACATTTCGACGTTTAAGCACTCGTTGAACTCCATTTCACAGTGCTAATGTAATGCACAACCATTTAAGGGTCGAAACAATCAAAATATCTCGCAAATCTCGAGGATTTCGACGATTTTGACGAAAAATAGCCGTCATTTCCTTCCCGTTGGGGATATTTCGACGTTTAAGCACTCGTTGAACTCCACTTCACAGTGCTAATTCAATGCACAACCAGTTAAGCGTCGAAACAGGAAAAATATCTCGCAAATCGCGAAGAATACGTCGACTTTGACGAAAAACAGCCGTCATTTCCTTCCCGTTGGAGACATTTCGACGTTTAAGCACTCGTTGAACTCCATTTTACAGTGCTAATGTAATGCAGAACCATTTAAGGGTCGAAACAATCAAAATATCTCGCAAATCGCGAAGATTTCGTCCATTTTGACGAAAAATAGCCGTCATTTCCTTCCTGTTGGAGATATTTCGACGTTTAAGCACTCGTTGTACTCCACTTCACAGTGCTAATGCAATGCACAACCAGTTAAGCGTCGAAACAATCAAAATATCTCGCAAATCGCGAAGATTTCGTCGATTTTGGCGAAAAATAGCCGTCATTTCCTTCCCGTTGGAGATATTTCGACGTTTAAGCGCTCGTTGGACTCCATTTCACAGTGCTAATGCAATGCACAACCATTTACGCGTCGAAACAATCAAAATATCTCGCAAATCGCCAAGATTTCGTCGATTTTGACGAAAAATAGCCGTCATTTCCTCCCCGTTGGAGATATTTCGACGTTTAAGCACTCGTTGAACTCCATTTCACAGTGCTAATGTAATGCACTACCATTTAAGCGTCGAAACAACCAGAATATCTCGCAAATCGCGAAGATTTGGTCGATTTTGACGAAAAATAGCCGTCATTTCCTTCCCGTTGGAGATATTTCGACGTTGAAGCACTCGTTGAACTCCATTTCACGGTGCTAATGCAATGCACAACCATTTAAGCGTCGAAACAGGAAAAATATCTCGCAAATCGCGAAGATTACGTCGACTTTGACGAAAAACAGCCGTCATTTCCTTCCCGTTGGAGACATTTCGACGTTTAAGCACTCGTTGAACTCCATTTTACACTGCTAATGTAATGCACAACCATTTAAGGGTCGAAACAATCAAAATATCTCGCAAATCGCGAAGATTTCGTCGATTTTGACGAAAAATAGCCGTCATTTCCTTCCCGTTGGAGATATTTCGACGTTTAAGCACTCGTTGAACTCCATTTCGCAGTGCTAATGCAATGCGCAACCATTTAAGCGTCGAAACAACCAGAATATCTCGCAAATCGCGATGATTTCGTCGATTTTGACGAAAAATAGACGTCATTTTCTTCCCGTTGGAGATATTTCGACGTTGAAGCACTCGTTGAACTCCATTTCACGGTGCTAATGTAATGCACAACCATTTAAGGGTCGAAACAATCAAAATATCTCGCAAATCTCGAGGATTTCGTCGATTTTGACGAAAAATGGCCGTCATTTCCTTCCCGTTGGAGATATTTCGTCGTTTAAGCACTCGTTGAACTCCATTTCACAGTGCTAATGTAATGCACAACCATTTAAGGGTCGAAACAATCAAAATATCTCGCAAATCTCGAGGATTTCGACGATTTTGACGAAAAATAGCCGTCATTTCCTTCCCGTTGGGGATATTTCGACGTTTAAGCACTCGTTGAACTCCACTTCACAGTGCTAATTCAATGCACAACCAGTTAAGCGTCGAAACAGGAAAAATATCTCGCAAATCGCGAAGAATACGTCGACTTTGACGAAAAACAGCCGTCATTTCCTTCCCGTTGGAGACATTTCGACGTTTAAGCACTCGTTGAACTCCATTTTACAGTGCTAATGTAATGCAGAACCATTTAAGGGTCGAAACAATCAAAATATCTCGCAAATCGCGAAGATTTCGTCCATTTTGACGAAAAATAGCCGTCATTTCCTTCCTGTTGGAGATATTTCGACGTTTAAGCACTCGTTGTACTCCACTTCACAGTGCTAATGCAATGCACAACCAGTTAAGCGTCGAAACAATCAAAATATCTCGCAAATCGCGAAGATTTCGTCGATTTTGGCGAAAAATAGCCGTCATTTCCTTCCCGTTGGAGATATTTCGACGTTTAAGCGCTCGTTGGACTCCATTTCACAGTGCTAATGCAATGCACAACCATTTACGCGTCGAAACAATCAAAATATCTCGCAAATCGCCAAGATTTCGTCGATTTTGACGAAAAATAGCCGTCATTTCCTCCCCGTTGGAGATATTTCGACGTTTAAGCACTCGTTGAACTCCATTTCACAGTGCTAATGTAATGCACTACCATTTAAGCGTCGAAACAACCAGAATATCTCGCAAATCGCGAAGATTTGGTCGATTTTGACGAAAAATAGCCGTCATTTCCTTCCCGTTGGAGATATTTCGACGTTGAAGCACTCGTTGAACTCCATTTCACGGTGCTAATGCAATGCACAACCATTTAAGCGTCGAAACAGGAAAAATATCTCGCAAATCGCGAAGATTACGTCGACTTTGACGAAAAACAGCCGTCATTTCCTTCCCGTTGGAGACATTTCGACGTTTAAGCACTCGTTGAACTCCATTTTACACTGCTAATGTAATGCACAACCATTTAAGGGTCGAAACAATCAAAATATCTCGCAAATCGCGAAGATTTCGTCGATTTTGACGAAAAATAGCCGTCATTTCCTTCCCGTTGGAGATATTTCGACGTTTAAGCACTCGTTGAACTCCATTTCGCAGTGCTAATGCAATGCGCAACCATTTAAGCGTCGAAACAACCAGAATATCTCGCAAATCGCGATGATTTCGTCGATTTTGACGAAAAATAGACGTCATTTTCTTCCCGTTGGAGATATTTCGACGTTGAAGCACTCGTTGAACTCCATTTCACGGTGCTAATGTAATGCACAACCATTTAAGGGTCGAAACAATCAAAATATCTCGCAAATCTCGAGGATTTCGTCGATTTTGACGAAAAATGGCCGTCATTTCCTTCCCGTTTGAGATATTTCGACGTTGAAGCACTCGTTGAACTCCATTTCGCAGTGCTAATGCAATGCGCAACCATTTAAGCGTCGAAACAATCAGAATATCTCGCAAATCGCGAAGATTTCGTCGATTTTGACGAAAAATAGCCGTCATTTCCTTCCCGTTGGTGATATTTCGACGTTTAAGCACTCGCTGAACTCCATTTCGCAGTGCTAATGCAATGCGCAACCATATAAGCGTCGAAACAAGCAAAATATCTCGCAAATCGCGAAGATTTCGTCGATTTTGACGAAAAATGGCCGTCATTTCCTTCCCGTTGGAGATATTTCGACGTTTAAGCACTCGCTGAACTCCACTTCACAGTGCTAATGCAATGCACAACCATTTAATCGTCGAAACAACCAGAATATCTCGCAAATCGCGAAGATTTCGTCGATTTTGACGAAAAATAGCCGCCATTTCCTTCCCGTTGGTGATATTTCGTCGTTTAAGCACTCGTTGAACTCAATTTCACAGTGCTAATGCAATGCACAACCATTTAAGCGTCGAAACAATCAAAATATCTCGCAAATCGCGAAGATTTCGTCGATTTTGACGAAAAATAGCCGTCATTTCCTTCCCGTTGGAGATATTTCGACGTTGAAGCACTCGTTGAACTCCACTTCACGGTGCTAATGCAATGCACAACCATTTAAGCGTCGAGACAGGAAAAATATCTCGCAAATCGCGAAGATTTCGTCGATTTTGACGAAAAATAGCCGCCATTTCCTTCTCGTTGGAGATATTTCGTCGTTTAAGCACTCGTTGAACTCCATTTCACAGTGCTAATGCAATGCACAACCATTTAAGCGTCGAAACAATCAAAATATCTCGCAAATCACGAAGATTTCGTCGATTTTGACGAAAAATAGCCGTCATTTCCTTCCCGTTGGAGATATTTCGACGTTTAAGCGCTCGTTGAACTCCATTTCACAGTGCTAATGCAATGCACAACCATATAAGCGTCGAAACAATCAAAATATCTCGCTAATCGCGAAGATTTCGTCGATTTTGACGAAAAATAGCCGTCATTTCCTTCCCGTTGGAGATATTTCGACGTTTAAGCGCTCGTTGAACTCCATTTCACAGTGCTAATGCAATGCACAACCATATAAGCGTCGAAACAATCAAAATATCTCGCAAATCACGAAGATTTCGTCGATTTTGACGAAAAATAGCCGTCATTTCCTTCCCGTTGGAGATATTTCGACGTTTAAGCGCTCGTTGAACTCCATTTCACAGTGCTAATGCAATGCACAACCATATAAGCGTCGAAACAATCAAAATATCTCGCTAATCGCGAAGATTTCGTCGATTTTGACGAAAAATAGCCGTCATTTCCTTCCCGTTGGAGATATTTCGACGTTTAAGCACTCGTTGAACTCCATTTCACAGTGCTAATGTAATGCACAACCATTTAAGGGTCGAAACAATCAAAATATCTCGCAAATCTCGAGGATTTCGACGATTTTGACGAAAAAAAGCCCTCATTTCCTTCCCGTTGGGGATATTTCGACGTTTAAGCAGTCGTTGAACTCCATTTCGCAGTGCTAATGCAATGCGCAACCATTTAAGCGTCGATACAATCAAAATATCTCGCAAATCGCGAAGATTTCGTCGATTTTGACGAAAAATAGCCGTCATTTCCTTCCTGTTGGAGATATTTCGACGTTTAAGCACTCGTTGTACTCCACTTCACTGTGCTAATACAATGCACAACCAGTTAAGCGTCGAAACAATCAAAATATCTCGCAAATCGCGAAGATTTCGTCGATTTTGGCGAAAAATAGCCGTCATTTCCTTCCCGTTGCAGATATTTCGACGTTTAAGCACTCGTTGAACTCCATTTCACGGTGCTAATGCAATGCACAACCATTTAAGCGTCGAAACAGGAAAAATATCTCGCAAATCGCGAAGATTACGTCGATTTTGACGAAAAACAGCCGTCATTTCCTTCCCGTTGGAGACATTTCGACGTTTAAGCACTCGTTGAACTCCATTTCACAGTGCTAATGTAATGCACAACCATTTAAGGGTCGAAACAATCAAAATATCTCGCAAATCTCGAGGATTTCGACGATTTTGACGAAAAATAGCCGTCATTTCCTTCCCGTTGGGGATATTTCGACGTTTAAGCACTCGTTGAACTCCACTTCACAGTGCTAATTCAATGCACAACAAGTTAAGCGTCGAAACAGGAAATATCTCGCAAATCGCGAAGATTACGTCGACTTTGACGAAAAACAGCCGTCATTTCCTTCCCGTTGGAGACATTTCGACGTTTAAGCACTCGTTGAACTCCATTTTACAGTGCTAATGTAATGCACATCCATTTAAGGGTCGAAACAATCAAAATATCTTGCAAATCGCGAAGATTTCGTCCATTTTGACGAAAAATAGCCGTCATTTCCTTCCTGTTGGAGATATTTCGACGTTTAAGCACTCGTTGTACTCCACTTCACAGTGCTAATGCAATGCACAACCAGTTAAGCGTCGAAACAATCAAAATATCTCGCAAATCGCGAAGATTTCGTCGATTTTGGCGAAAAATAGCCGTCATTTCCTTCCCGTTGGAGATATTTCGACGTTTAAGCGCTCGTTGGACTCCATTTCACAGTGCTAATGCAATGCACAACCATTTACGCGTCGAAACAACCAGAATATCTCGCAAATCGCGAAGATTTGGTCGATTTTGACGAAAAATAGCCGTCATTTCCTTCCCGTTGGAGATATTTCGACGGTGAAGCACTCGTTGAACTCCATTTCACGGTGCTAATGCAATGCACAACCATTTAAGCGTCGAAACAAGAAAAGTATCTCGCAAATCGCGAAGATTTCGCCGATTTTGACGAAAAATAGCCGTCATTTCCTTCCCGTTGGAGATATTTCGACGTTTAAGCACTCGTTGAACTCCATTTCGCAGTGCTAATGCAATGCGCAACCATTTAAGCGTCGAAGCAAGCAAAATATCTCGCAAATCGCCAAGATTTCGTCGATTTTGACGAAAAATAGACGTCATTTCCTTCCCGTTGGAGATATTTCGTCGTTTAAGCACTCGTTGAACTCCATTTCAGGGTGCTAATGTAATGCACAACCATTTAAGGGTCGAAACAATCAAAATATCTCGCAAATCTCGAGGATTTCGTCGATTTTGACGAAAAATGGCCGTCATTTCCTTCCCGTTGGAGATATTTCGACGTTGAAGCACTCGTTGAACTCCATTTCGCAGTGCTAATGCAATGCGCAACCATTTAAGCGTCGAAACAATCAAAATATCTCGCAAATCGCGAAGATTTCGTCGATTTTGACGAAAAATAGCCGTCATTTCCTTCCTGTTGGAGATATTTCGACGTTTAAGCACTCGTTGTACTCCACTTCACTGTGCTAATGCAATGCACAACCAGTTAAGCGTCGAAACAATCAAAATATCTCGCAAATCGCGAAGATTTCGTCGATTTTGGCGAAAAATAGCCGTCATTTCCTTCCCGTTGCAGATATTTCGACGTTGAAGCACTCGTTGAACTCCATTTCACGGTGCTAATGCAATGCACAACCATTTAAGCGTCGAAACAGGAAAAATATCTCGCAAATCGCGAAGATTACGTCGACTTTGACGAAAAACAGCCGTCATTTCCTTCCCGTTGGAGACATTTCGACGTTTAAGCACTCGTTGAACTCAATTTTACAGTGCTAATGTAATGCGGAACCATTTAAGGGTCGAAACAATCAAAATATCTCGCAAATCTCGAGGATTTCGACGATTTTGACGAAAAACAGCCGTCATTTCCTTCCCGTTGGAGACATTTCGACGTTTAAGCACTCGTTGAACTCAATTTTACAGTGCTAATGTAATGCAGAACCATTTAAGGGTCGAAACAATCAAAATATCTCGCAAATCGCGAAGATTTCGTCCATTTTGACGAAAAATAGCCGTCATTTCCTTCCTGTTGGAGATATTTCGACGTTTAAGCACTCGTTGTACTCCACTTCACGGTGCTAATGCAATGCACAACCATTTAAGCGTCGAAACAGGAAAAATATCTCGCAAATCGCGAAGATTACGTCGATTTTGACGAAAAACAGCCGTCATTTCCTTCCCGTTGGAGACATTTCGACGTTTAAGCACTCGTTGAACTCCATTTCACAGTGCTAATGTAATGCACAACCATTTAAGGGTCGAAACAATCAAAATATCTCGCAAATCTCGAGGATTTCGACGATTTTGACGAAAAATAGCCGTCATTTCCTTCCCGTTGGGGATATTTCGACGTTTAAGCACTCGTTGAACTCCACTTCACAGTGCTAATTCAATGCACAACCAGTTAAGCGTCGAAACAGGAAATATCTCGCAAATCGCGAAGATTACGTCGACTTTGGCGAAAAACAGCCGTCATTTCCTTCCCGTTGGAGACATTTCGACGTTTAAGCACTCGTTGAACTCCATTTTACAGTGCTAATGTAATGCACATCCATTTAAGGGTCGAAACAATCAAAATATCTTGCAAATCGCGAAGATTTCGTCCATTTTGACGAAAAATAGCCGTCATTTCCTTCCTGTTGGAGATATTTCGACGTTTAAGCACTCGTTGTACTCCACTTCACAGTGCTAATGCAATGCACAACCAGTTAAGCGTCGAAACAATCAAAATATCTCGCAAATCGCGAAGATGTCGTCGATTTTTTCGAAAAATAGCCGTCATTTCCTTCCCGTTGGAGATATTTCGACGTTTAAGCGCTCGTTGGACTCCATTTCACAGTGCTAATGCAATGCACAACCATTTACGCGTCGAAACAACCAGAATATCTCGCAAATCGCGAAGATTTGGTCGATTTTGACGAAAAATAGCCGTCATTTCCTTCCCGTTGGAGATATTTCGACGGTGAAGCACTCGTTGAACTCCATTTCACGGTGCTAATGCAATGCACAACCATTTAAGCGTCGAAACAAGAAAAGTATCTCGCAAATCGCGAAGATTTCGCCGATTTTGACGAAAAATAGCCGTCATTTCCTTCCCGTTGGAGATATTTCGACGTTTAAGCACTCGTTGAACTCCATTTCGCAGTGCTAATGCAATGCGCAACCATTTAAGCGTCGAAGCAAGCAAAATATCTCGCAAATCGCCAAGATTTCGTCGATTTTGACGAAAAATAGACGTCATTTCCTTCCCGTTGGAGATATTTCGTCGTTTAAGCACTCGTTGAACTCCATTTCACGGTGCTAATGTAATGCACAACCATTTAAGGGTCGAAACAATCAAAATATCTCGCAAATCTCGAGGATTTCGTCGATTTTGACGAAAAATGGCCGTCATTTCCTTCCCGTTGGAGATATTTCGACGTTGAAGCACTCGTTGAACTCCATTTCGCAGTGCTAATGCAATGCGCAACCATTTAAGCGTCGAAACAATCAAAATATCTCGCAAATCGCGAAGATTTCGTCGATTTTGACGAAAAATAGCCGTCATTTCCTTCCTGTTGGAGATATTTCGACGTTTAAGCACTCGTTGTACTCCACTTCACTGTGCTAATGCAATGCACAACCAGTTAAGCGTCGAAACAATCAAAATATCTCGCAAATCGCGAAGATTTCGTCGATTTTGGCGAAAAATAGCCGTCATTTCCTTCCCGTTGCAGATATTTCGACGTTGAAGCACTCGTTGAACTCCATTTCACGGTGCTAATGCAATGCACAACCATTTAAGCGTCGAAACAGGAAAAATATCTCGCAAATCGCGAAGATTACGTCGATTTTGACGAAAAACAGCCGTCATTTCCTTCCCGTTGGAGACATTTCGACGTTTAAGCACTCGTTGAACTCCATTTCACAGTGCTAATGTAATGCACAACCATTTAAGGGTCGAAACAATCAAAATATCTCGCAAATCTCGAGGATTTCGACGATTTTGACGAAAAATAGCCGTCATTTCCTTCCCGTTGGGGATATTTCGACGTTTAAGCACTCGTTGAACTCCACTTCACAGTGCTAATTCAATGCACAACCAGTTAAGCGTCGAAACAGGAAAAATATCTCGCAAATCGCGAAGATTACGTCGACTTTGACGAAAAATAGCCGTCATTTCCTTCCTGTTGGAGATATTTCGACGTTTAAGCACTCGTTGTACTCCACTTCACAGTGCTAATGCAATGCACAACCAGTTAAGCGTCGAAACAATCAAAATATCTCGCAAATCGCGAAGATTTCGTCGATTTTGGCGAAAAATAGCCGTCATTTCCTTCCCGTTGGAGATATTTCGACGTTTAAGCGCACGTTGGACTCCATTTCACAGTGCTAATGTAATGCACAACCATTTAAGGGTCGAAACAATCAAAATATCTCGCAAATCTCGAGGATTTCGACGATTTTGACGAAAAACAGCCGTCATTTCCTTCCCGTTGGAGACATTTCGACGTTTAAGCACTCGTTGAACTCAATTTTACAGTGCTAATGTAATGCAGAACCATTTAAGGGTCGAAACAATCAAAATATCTCGCAAATCGCGAAGATTTCGTCCATTTTGACGAAAAATAGCCGTCATTTCCTTCCTGTTGGAGATATTTCGACGTTTAAGCACTCGTTGTACTCCACTTCACGGTGCTAATGCAATGCACAACCATTTAAGCGTCGAAACAGGAAAAATATCTCGCAAATCGCGAAGATTACGTCGATTTTGACGAAAAACAGCCGTCATTTCCTTCCCGTTGGAGACATTTCGACGTTTAAGCACTCGTTGAACTCCATTTCACAGTGCTAATGTAATGCACAACCATTTAAGGGTCGAAACAATCAAAATATCTCGCAAATCTCGAGGATTTCGACGATTTTGACGAAAAATAGCCGTCATTTCCTTCCCGTTGGGGATATTTCGACGTTTAAGCACTCGTTGAACTCCACTTCACAGTGCTAATTCAATGCACAACCAGTTAAGCGTCGAAACAGGAAATATCTCGCAAATCGCGAAGATTACGTCGACTTTGACGAAAAACAGCCGTCATTTCCTTCCCGTTGGAGACATTTCGACGTTTAAGCACTCGTTGAACTCCATTTTACAGTGCTAATGTAATGCACATCCATTTAAGGGTCGAAACAATCAAAATATCTTGCAAATCGCGAAGATTTCTTCCATTTTGACGAAAAATAGCCGTCATTTCCTTCCTGTTGGAGATATTTCGACGTTTAAGCACTCGCTGTACTCCACTTCACAGTGCTAATGCAATGCACAACCAGTTAAGCGTCGAAACAATCAAAATATCTCGCAAATCGCGAAGATTTCGTCGATTTTGGCGAAAAATAGCCGTCATTTCCTTCCCGTTGGAGATATTTCGACGTTTAAGCGCTCGTTGGACTCCATTTCACAGTGCTAATGCAATGCACAACCATTTACGCGTCGAAACAACCAGAATATCTCGCAAATCGCGAAGATTTGGTCGATTTTGACGAAAAATAGCCGTCATTTCCTTCCCGTTGGAGATATTTCGACGGTGAAGCACTCGTTGAACTCCATTTCACGGTGCTAATGCAATGCACAACCATTTAAGCGTCGAAACAAGAAAAGTATCTCGCAAATCGCGAAGATTTCGCCGATTTTGACGAAAAATAGCCGTCATTTCCTTCCCGTTGGAGATATTTCGACGTTTAAGCACTCGTTGAACTCCATTTCGCAGTGCTAATGCAATGCGCAACCATTTAAGCGTCGAAGCAAGCAAAATATCTCGCAAATCGCCAAGATTTCGTCGATTTTGACGAAAAATAGACGTCATTTCCTTCCCGTTGGAGATATTTCGTCGTTTAAGCACTCGTTGAACTCCATTTCACGGTGCTAATGTAATGCACAACCATTTAAGGGTCGAAACAATCAAAATATCTCGCAAATCTCGAGGATTTCGTCGATTTTGACGAAAAATGGCCGTCATTTCCTTCCCGTTGGAGATATTTCGACGTTGAAGCACTCGTTGAACTCCATTTCGCAGTGCTAATGCAATGCGCAACCATTTAAGCGTCGAAACAATCAAAATATCTCGCAAATCGCGAAGATTTCGTCGATTTTGACGAAAAATAGCCGTCATTTCCTTCCTGTTGGAGATATTTCGACGTTTAAGCACTCGTTGTACTCCACTTCACTGTGCTAATGCAATGCACAACCAGTTAAGCGTCGAAACAATCAAAATATCTCGCAAATCGCGAAGATTTCGTCGATTTTGGCGAAAAATAGCCGTCATTTCCTTCCCGTTGCAGATATTTCGACGTTGAAGCACTCGTTGAACTCCATTTCACGGTGCTAATGCAATGCACAACCATTTAAGCGTCGAAACAGGAAAAATATCTCGCAAATCGCGAAGATTACGTCGATTTTGACGAAAAACAGCCGTCATTTCCTTCCCGTTGGAGACATTTCGACGTTTAAGCACTCGTTGAACTCCATTTCACAGTGCTAATGTAATGCACAACCATTTAAGGGTCGAAACAATCAAAATATCTCGCAAATCTCGAGGATTTCGACGATTTTGACGAAAAATAGCCGTCATTTCCTTCCCGTTGGGGATATTTCGACGTTTAAGCACTCGTTGAACTCCACTTCACAGTGCTAATTCAATGCACAACCAGTTAAGCGTCGAAACAGGAAAATATCTCGCAAATCGCGAAGATTACGTCGACTTTGACGAAAAACAGCCGTCATTTCCTTCCCGTTGGAGACATTTCGACGTTTAAGCACTCGTTGAACTCAATTTTACAGTGCTAATGTAATGCAGAACCATTTAAGGGTCGAAACAATCAAAATATCTCGCAAATCGCGAAGATTTCGTCCATTTTGACGAAAACTAGCCGTCATTTCCTTCCTGTTGGAGATATTTCGACGTTTAAGCACTCGTTGTACTCCACTTCACAGTGCTAATGCAATGCACAACCAGTTAAGCGTCGAAACAATCAAAATATCTCGCAAATCGCGAAGATTTCGTCGATTTTGGCGAAAAATAGCCGTCATTTCCTTCCCGTTGGAGATATTTCGACGTTTAAGCGCTCGTTGGACTCCATTTCACAGTGCTAATGCAATGCACAACCATTTACGCGTCGAAACAATCAAAATATCTCGCAAATCGCCAAGATTTCGTCGATTTTGACGAAAAATAGCCGTCATTTCCTTCCCGTTGGAGATATTTCGACGTTTAAGCACTCGTTGAACTCCATTTCACAGTGCTAATGTAATGCACTACCATTTAAGCGTCGAAACAACCAGAATATCTCGCAAATCGCGAAGATTTGGTCGATTTTGACGAAAAATAGCCGTCATTTCCTTCCCGTTGGAGATATTTCGACGTTGAAGCACTCGTTGAACTCCATTTCACGGTGCTAATGCAATGCACAACCATTTAAGCGTCGAAACAAGAAAAGTATCTCGCAAATCGCGAAGATTTCGCCGATTTTGACGAAAAATAGCCGTCATTTCCTTCCCGTTGGAGATATTTCGACGTTTAAGCACTCGTTGAACTCCATTTCGCAGTGCTAATGCAATGCGCAACCATTTAAGCGTCGAAGCAAGCAAAATATCTCGCAAATCGCCAAGATTTCGTCGATTTTGACGAAAAATAGACGTCATTTCCTTCCCGTTGGAGATATTTCGTCGTATAAGCACTCGTTGAACTCCACTTCACAGTGCTAATGCAATGCACAACCATTTAAGCGTCGAAACAACCAGAATATCTCGCAAATCGCGATGATTTCGTCGATTTTGACGAAAAATAGACGTCATTTTCTTCCCGTTGGAGATATTTCGACGTTGAAGCACTCGTTGAACTCCATTTCACGGTGCTAATGTAATGCACAACCATTTAAGGGTCGAAACAATCAAAATATCTCGCAAATCTCGAGGATTTCGTCGATTTTGACGAAAAATGGCCGTCATTTCCTTCCCGTTGAAGATATTTCGACGTTGAAGCACTCGTTGAACTCCATTTCGCAGTGCTAATGCAATGCGCAACCATTTAAGCGTCGAAACAATCAAAATATCTCGCAAATCGCGAAGATTTCGTCGATTTTGACGAAAAATAGCCGTCATTTCCTTCCCGTTGGAGATATTTCGACGTTTAAGCACTCGTTGTACTCCACTTCACAGTGCTAATGCAATGCACAACCAGTTAAGCGTCGAAACAATCAAAATATCTCGCAAATCGCGAAGATTTCGTCGATTTTGGCGAAAAATAGCCGTCATTTCCTTCCCGTTGGAGATATTTCGACGTTTAAGCGCTCGTTGGACTCCATTTCACAGTGCTAATGCAATGCACAACCATTTACGCGTCGAAACAATCAAAATATCTCGCAAATCGCCAAGATTTCGTCGATTTTGACGAAAAATAGCCGTCATTTCCTTCCCGTTGGAGATATTTCGACGTTTAAGCACTCGTTGAACTCCATTTCACAGTGCTAATGTAATGCACTACCATTTAAGCGTCGAAACAACCAGAATATCTCGCAAATCGCGATGATTTCGTCGATTTTGACGAAAAATAGACGTCATTTTCTTCCCGTTGGAGATATTTCGACGTTGAAGCACTCGTTGAACTCCATTTCACGGTGCTAATGTAATGCACAACCATTTAAGGGTCGAAACAATCAAAATATCTCGCAAATCTCGAGGATTTCGACGATTTTGACGAAAAATAGCCGTCATTTCCTTCCCGTTGGGGATATTTCGACGTTTAAGCACTCGTTGAACTCCACTTCACAGTGCTAATTCAATGCACAACCAGTTAAGCGTCGAAACAGGAAAAATATCTCGCAAATCGCGAAGATTACGTCGACTTTGACGAAAAACAGCCGTCATTTCCTTCCCGTTGGAGACATTTCGACGTTTAAGCACTCGTTGAACTCAATTTTACAGTGCTAATGTAATGCAGAACCATTTAAGGGTCGAAACAATCAAAATATCTCGCAAATCGCGAAGATTTCGTCCATTTTGACGAAAAATAGACGTCATTTCCTTCCTGTTGGAGATATTTCGACGTTTAAGCACTCGTTGTACTCCACTTCACAGTGCTAATGCAATGCACAACCAGTTAAGCGTCGAAACAATCAAAATATCTCGCAAATCGCGAAGATTTCGTCGATTTTGGCGAAAAATAGCCGTCATTTCCTTCCCGTTGGAGATATTTCGACGTTTAAGCGCTCGTTGGACTCCATTTCACAGTGCTAATGCAATGCACAACCATTTACGCGTCGAAACAATCAAAATATCTCGCAAATCGCCAAGATTTCGTCGATTTTGACGAAAAATAGCCGTCATTTCCTTCCCGTTGGAGATATTTCGACGTTTAAGCACTCGTTGAACTCCATTTCACAGTGCTAATGTAATGCACTACCATTTAAGCGTCGAAACAACCAGAATATCTCGCAAATCGCGAAGATTTGGTCGATTTTGACGAAAAATAGCCGTCATTTCCTACCCGTTGGAGATATTTCGACGTTGAAGCACTCGTTGAACTCCATTTCACGGTGCTAATGCAATGCACAACCATTTAAGCGTCGAAACAAGAAAAGTATCTCGCAAATCGCGAAGATTTCGCCGATTTTGACGAAAAATAGCCGTCATTTCCTTCCCGTTGGAGATATTTCGACGTTTAAGCACTCGTTGAACTCCATTTCGCAGTGCTAATGCAATGCGCAACCATTTAAGCGTCGAAGCAAGCAAAATATCTCGCAAATCGCCAAGATTTCGTCGATTTTGACGAAAAATAGACGTCATTTCCTTCCCGTTGGAGATATTTCGTCGTATAAGCACTCGTTGAACTCCACTTCACAGTGCTAATGCAATGCACAACCATTTAAGCGTCGAAACAACCAGAATATCTCGCAAATCGCGATGATTTCGTCGATTTTGACGAAAAATAGACGTCATTTCCTTCCCGTTGGAGATATTTCGACGTTGAAGCACTCGTTGAACTCCATTTCACGGTGCTAATGTAATGCACAACCATTTAAGGGTCGAAACAATCAAAATATCTCGCAAATCTCGAGGATTTCGTCGATTTTGACGAAAAATGGCCGTCATTTCCTTCCCGTTGAAGATATTTCGACGTTGAAGCACTCGTTGAACTCCATTTCGCAGTGCTAATGCAATGCGCAACCATTTAAGCGTCGAAACAATCAAAATATCTCGCAAATCGCGAAGATTTCGTCGATTTTGACGAAAAATAGCCGTCATTTCCTTCCCGTTGGAGATATTTCGACGTTTAAGCACTCGCTGAACTCCATTTCGCAGTGCTAATGCAATGCGCAACCATATAAGCGTCGAAACAAGCAAAATATCTCGCAAATCGCGAAGATTTCTTCGATTTTGACGAAAAATGGCCGTCATTTCCATCCCGTTGTAGATATTTCGACGTTTAAGCACTCGTAGAACTCCATTTCACATTGCTAATGCAATGCACAACCATTTAAGCGTCGAAACAATCAAAATATCTCGCAAATCGCGAAGATTTCGTCGATTTTGACGAAAAATAGCCGTCATTTCCTTCCCGTTGGAGATATTTCGACGTTGAAGCACTCGTTGAACTCCACTTCACGGTGCTAATGCAATGCACAACCATTTAAGCGTCGAGACAGGAAAAATATCTCGCAAATCGCGAAGATTTCGTCGATTTTGACGAAAAATAGCCGCCATTTCCTTCCCGTTGGAGATATTTCGTCGTTTAAGCACTCGTTGAACTCCATTTCACAGTGCTAATGCAATGCACAACCATTTAAGCGTCGAAACAATCAAAATATCTCGCAAATCGCTAAGATTTCGTCGATTTTGACGAAAAATAGCCGTCATTTCCTTCCCGTTGGAGATATTTCGACGTTTAAGCACTCGCTGAACTCCATTTCGCAGTGCTAATGCAATGCGCAACCATATAAGCGTCGAAACAAGCAAAATATCTCGCAAATCGCGAAGATTTCTTCGATTTTGGCGAAAAATAGCCGTCATTTCCTTCCCGCTGGAGATATTTCGACGTTTAAGCACTCGTTGAACTCCACTTCACAGTGCTAATTCAATGCACAACCAGTTAAGCGTCGAAACAGGAAAAATATCTCGCAAATCGCGAAGATTACGTCGACTTTGACGAAAAACAGCCGTCATTTCCTTCCCGTTGGAGACATTTCGACGTTTAAGCACTCGTTGAACTCCATTTTACAGTGCTAATGTAATGCAGAACCATTTAAGGGTCGAAACAATCAAAATATCTCGCAAATCGCGAAGATTTCGTCGATTTTGACGAAAAATAGACGTCATTTCCTTCCCGTTGGAGATATTTCGTCGTTTAAGCACTCGTTGAACTCCACTTCACAGTGCTAATGCAATGCACAACCATTTAAGCGTCGAAACAATCAAAATATCTCGCAAATCGCGAAGATTACGTCGATTTTGACGAAAAACAGCCGTCATTTCCTTCCCGTTGGAGACATTTCGACGTTTAACCACTCGTTGAACTCCATTTCACAGTGCTAATGTAATGCACAACCATTTAAGGGTCGAAACAATCAAAATATCTCGCAAATCTCGAGGATTTCGACGATTTTGACGAAAAATAGCCGTCATTTCCTTCCCGTTGGGGATATTTCGACGTTTAAGCACTCGTTGAACTCCACTTCACAGTGCTAATTCAATGCACAACCAGTTAAGCGTCGAAACAATCAAAATATCTCGCAAATCGCGGAGATTTCGTCGATTTTGACGAAAAATAGCCGTCATTTCCTTCCTGTTGGAGATATTTCGACGTTTAAGCACTCGTTGGACTCCACCTCACAGTGCTAATGCAATGCGCAACCAGTTAAGCGTCGAAACAATCAAAATATCTCGCAAATCGCGAAGATTTCGTCGATTATGGCGAAAAATTGCCGTCATTTCCTTCCCGTTGGAGATATTTCGACGTTGAAGCACTCGTTGAACTCCATTTCACAGTGCTAATGCAATGCTCAACCATTTAAGCGTCGAAACAAGCCAAATAGCTCGCAAATTGCGATTATTTCGTTGATTTTGGCGAAAAATAGCCGTCATTTCCTTCCCGTTGGAGATATTTCGACGTTTAAGAGCTCATTTCACTCCGTTTTACACTGCAAATGTAATGCACTACCGTTTAAGCTTCGAAACAAGCCAAATAGCTCGCAAATTGCGATTATTTCGTCGATTTTGGCGAAAAATAGCCGTCATTTCCTTCCCGTTGGAGATATTTCGACGTTTAAGAGCTCATTTCACTCCGTTTTACACTGCAAATGTAATGCACTACCGTTTATGCTTCGAAACAGGCAAAATAGCACGCGAATCACTATTATTTCGCCGATTTTGACGAACAGTAGCCGTCATTTTCTTCCCGTTGCAGATATTTCGGCGTTTAAGAGCTCATTTCAATCCGTTTTAAACTGGAAATCTAATGCACTACCGTTTAAGCCTCGAAACAAGCAAAATAGCTCGCAAATCGCGATGATTTCGTCAATTTTGACGAAAATAGCCGTCATTTCCTTCCCGTTGGAGATATTTCGACGTTTAAGAGCTCATTTCAGTCCGTTTTACACTGCAAATGTAATGCACTACCGTTTAAGCTTCGAAACAAGCAAAATAGCTCGCAAATCGCTATTATTTCGTCGATTTTGACGAAAAATAGCCGTCATTTCCTTCCCGTTGGAGATATTTCGGCGTTTAAGCGCTCATTTCACTCCGTTTTACACTGCATATGTAATGCACTACCGTTTAAGCCTCGAAACAAGCAAAATAGCTCGCAAATCGCGATGATTTCGTCGATTTTGACGAAAAATAGCCGTCATTTCCTTCCCGTTGCAGATATTTCGACGTTTAAGAGCTCATTTCACTCCGTTTTACACTGCAAATGAAATGCACTACCGTTTATGCTTCGAAACAAGCAGAATAGCTCGCAAATCGCTATTATTTCGTCGATTTTGACGAACAATAGCCGTCATTTCCTTCCCGTTGCAGATATTTCGACGTTTAAGAGATCATTTCACTCCGTTTTACATTGCAAATGTAATGCACTACCGTTTAAGCTTCGAAACAAGCAAAATAGCACGCAAATCGCGATGATTTCGACGATTTTGGCGAAAAATAGCAGTCATTTTCTTCCCGTTGCAGATATTTCGGCGTTTAAGAGCTCATTTCAATCCATTTTAAACTGGAAATCTAATGCACTACCGTTTAAGCCTCGAAACAAGCAAAATAGCTCGCAAATCGCGATGATTTCGTCAATTTTGACGATAAATAGCCGTCATTTCCTTCCCGTTGGAGATATTTCGACGTTTAAGAGCTCATTTCACTCCGTTTTACACTGCAAAAGTAATGCACTACCGTTTAAGCTTCGAAACAAGCAAAATAGATCGCATATCGCGAAGATTTCGTCGATTTTGATGAAATCTATCCGTCATTTCCTTCCCGTTGGAGATATTTCGACGTTCAAGCACTCGTTGTACTCCATTTCACAGTGCTAATGCAATGCACTATAGTTTAAGCTTCGAAACAAGCAAAATAGCTCGCAAATCGCGATGATTTCGTCGATTATGACGAAAAATAGCCGACATTTCCTTCCCGTTGGAGATATTTCGACGTTTAAGTGCTCATTTCACTCCGTTTTACACTGCAAATGTAATGCACTGCCGTTTATGCTTCGAAACAAGCAAAATAGCTCGCAAATCGCTATTATTTCGTCGATTTTGACGAAAAATAGCCGTCATTTCCGTCCCGTTGGAGATATTTCGGCGTTTAAGCGCTCATTTCACTCCGTTTTACACTGCATATGTAATGCACTACCGTTTAAGCCTCGAAACAAGCAAAATAGCTCGCAAATCGCGATGATTTCGTCGATTTTGACGAAAAATAGCCGTCATTTCCTTCCCGTTGCAGATATTTCGACGTTTAAGAGCTCATTTCACTCCGTTTTACACTGCAAATGTAATGCACTACCGCTTAAGCTTCGAAACAAGCCAAATAGCTCGCAAATTGCGATTATTTCGTCGATTTTGGCGAAAAATAGCCGTCATTTCCTTCCCGTTGGAGATATTTCGACGTTTAAGAGCTCATTTCACTCCGTTTTACACTGCAAATGTAATGCACTACCGTTTATACTTCGAAACAAGCAAAATAGCACGCAAATCACTATTATTTCGCCGATTTTGACGAACAGTAGCCGTCATTTCCTTTCCGTTGGAGATATTTCGACGTTTAAGAGCTCACATCACTCCGTTTTACACTGCAAATGTAATGCACTACCGTTTAAGCTTCGAAACAAGCAAAATAGCTCGCAAATCGCGATGATTTCGTCGATTTTGACGAAAAATAGCCGTCATTTCCTTCCCGTTGGAGACATTTCTACGTTTAAGAGCTCATTTCACTCCGTTTTACACTGCAAATGAAATGCACTACCGTTTATGCTTCGAAACAAGCAAAATAGCTCGCAAATCGCGATGATTTCGTCGATTTTGACGAAAAATAGCCGTCATTTCCTTCCCGTTGCAGATATTTCGGCGTTAAGAGCTCATTTCAATCCGTTTTAAACTGGAAATGTAATGCACTACCGTTTAAGCCTCGAAACAAGCAAAATAGCTCGCAAATCGCGATGATTTCGCCAATTTGGCGAAAAATAGCCGTCATTTCCTTCCCGTTGCAGATATTTCGACGTTTAAGAGCTCATTTCACTCCGTTTTACACTGCAAATGTAATGCACTACCGTTTAAGCTTCGAAACAAGCCAAATAGCTCGCAAATTGCGATTATTTCGTTGATTTTGGCGAAAAACAGCCGTCATTTTCTTCCCGTTGGAGATATTTCGACGTTTAAGCGCTCCTTTCACTCCGTTTTATTCTGCAAATGTAATGCACTACCGTTTAAGCTTCGAAACAAGCAAAATAGCTCGCAAATCGCGATGATTTCGCCGATTTTGACGAACAATAGCCGTCATTTCCTTCCCGTTGCAGATATTTCGGCGTTTAAGAGCTCATTTCAATCCGTTTTAAGCTGGAAATGTAATGCACTACCGTTTAAGCCTCGAAACAAGCAAAATAGCTCGCAAATCGCGATGATTTCGTCGATTTTGACGAAAAATAGCCGTCATTTCCTTCCCGTTGGAGATATTTCGACGCTTAAGCGCTTATTTCACTCCGTTTTACACTGCAAATGTAATGCACTACCGTTTGAGCTTCGAAACAAGCAAAATAGCTCGCAAATCGCTATTATTTCGTCGATTTTGGCGAAAAATAGCCGTCATTTCCTTCCCGTTGGAGATATGTCCACGATTAAGCGCTCCTTTCACTCCGTTTTATACTGCAAATGTAATGCACTACCGTTTAAGCTTCGAAACAAGCAAAATAGATCGCATATCGCGAAGATTTCGTCGATTTTGATGAAATCTATCCGTCATTTCCTTCCCGTTGGAGATATTTCGACGTTGAAGCACTCGTTGAACTCCATTTCACGGTGCTAATGCAATGCACAACCATTTAAGCGTCGAAACAAGAAAAATATCTCGCAAATCGCGAAGATTTCGTCGATTTTGTCGAAAAATAGCCGTCATTTCCTTCCTGTTGGAGATATTTCGACGTTTAAGCACTCGTTGTACTCCACTTCACAGTGCTAATGTAATGCACAACCATTTAAGGGTCGAAACAATCAAAATATCTCGCAAATCTCGAGGATTTCGACGATTTTGAAGAAAAATAGCCGTCATTTCCTTCCCGTTGGGGATATTTCGACGTTTAAGCACTCGTTGAACTCCACTTCACAGTGCTAATTCAATGCACAACCAGTTAAGAGTCGAAACAATCAAAATATCTCGCAAATCGCGGAGATTTCGTCGATTTTGACGAAAAATAGTCGTCATTTCCTTCCCGTTGGAGATATTTCGTCGTTTAAGCACTCGTTGAACTCCATTTCACAGTGCTAATGCAATGTACAACCATTTAAGCGTCGAAACAATCAAAATATCTCGCAAATCGCGAAGATTTCGTCGATTTTGACGAAAAATAGCCGTCATTTCCTTCCCGTTGGAGATATTTCGACGTTGAAGCACTCGTTGAACTCCACTTCACGGTGCTAATGCAATGCACAACCATTTAAGCGTCGAGACAGGAAAAATATCTCGCAAATCGCGAAGATTACGTCGATTTTGACGAAAAACAGCCGTCATTTCCTTCCTGTTGGAGATATTTCGACGTTTAAGCACTCGTTGTACTCCACTTCACAGTGCTAATGCAATGCACAACCATTTAATCGTCGAAACAACCAGAATATCTCGCAAATCGCGAAGATTTCGTCGATTTTGACGAAAAATAGCAGCCATTTCCTTCCCGTTGGAGATATTTCGTCGTTTAAGCACTCGTTGAACTCCATTTCACAGTGCTAATGCAATGCACAACCATTTAAGCGTCGAAACAACCAGAATATCTCGCAAATCGCGATGATTTCGTCGATTTTGACGAAAAATAGACGTCATTTTCTTCCCGTTGGAGATATTTCGACGTTGAAGCACTCGTTGAACTCCATTTCACGGTGCTAATGTAATGCACAACCATTTAAGGGTCGAAACAATCAAAATATCTCGCAAATCTCGAGGATTTCGACGATTTTGACGAAAAATAGCCGTCATTTCCTTCCCGTTGGAGATATTTCGACGTTGAAGCACTCGTTGAACTCCATTTCACAGTGCTAATGTAATGCACAACCATTTAAGGGTCGAAACAATCAAAATATCTCGCAAATCTCGAGGATTTCGTCGATTTTGACGAAAAATAGCCGTCATTTACTTCCCGTTGGAGATATTTCGACGTTTAGGCACTCGTTGAACTCCATTTCGCAGTGCTAATGCAATGCACAACCAGTTAAGCGTCGAAACAATCAAAATATCTCGCAAATCGCGAAGATTTCGTCGGTTTTGGCGAAAAATAGCCGTCATTTCCTTCCCGTTGGAGATATTTCGACGTTGAAGCACTCGTTGAACTCCATTTCACAGTGCTAATGCAATGCACAACCATTTAAGCGTCGAAACAATCAAAATATCTCGCAAATCACGAAGATTTCGTCGATTTTAACGAAAAATAGCCGTCATTTCCTTCCCGTTGGAGATATTTCGACGTTGAAGCGCTCATTTCACTCCGTTTTACACTGCATATGTAATGCACTACCGTTTAAGCCTCGAAACAAGCAAAATAGCTCGCAAATCGCGATGATTTCGTCGATTTTGACGAAAAATAGCCGTCATTTCCTTCCCGTTGCAGATATTTCGACGTTTAAGAGCTCATTTCACTCCGTTTTACACTGCAAATGTAATGCACTACCGCTTAAGCTTCGAAACAAGCCAAATAGCTCGCAAATTGCGATTATTTCGTCGATTTTGGCGAAAAATAGCCGTCATTTCCTTCCCGTTGGAGATATTTCGACGTTTAAGAGCTCATTTCACTCCGTTTTACACTGCAAATGTAATGCACTACCGCTTATACTTCGAAACAAGCAAAATAGCACGCAAATCACTATTATTTCGCCGATTTTGACGAACAGTAGCCGTCATTTCCTTTCCGTTGGAGATATTTCGACGTTTAAGAGCTCACTTCACTCCGTTTTACACTGCAAATGTAATGCACTACCGTTTAAGCTTCGAAACAAGCAAAATAGCTCGCAAATCGCGATGATTTCGTCGATTTTGACGAAAAATAGCCGTCATTTCCTTCCCGTTGGAGATATTTCTACGTTTAAGAGCTCATTTCACTCCGTTTTACACTGCAAATGAAATGCACTACCGTTTATGCTTCGAAACAAGCAAAATAGCTCGCAAATCGCGATGATTTCGTCGATTTTGACGAAAAATAGCCGTCATTTCCTTCCCGTTGCAGATATTTCGGCGTTTAAGAGCTCATTTCAATCCGTTTTAAACTGGAAATGTAATGCACTACCGTTTAAGCCTCGAAACAAGCAAAATAGCTCGCAAATCGCGATGATTTCGCCAATTTGGCGAAAAACAGCCGTCATTTCCTTCCCGTTGCAGATATTTCGACGTTTAAGAGCTCATTTCACTCCGTTTTACACTGCAAATGTAATGCACTACCGTTTAAGCTTCGAAACAAGCCAAATAGCTCGCAAATTGCGATTATTTCGTTGATTTTGGCGAAAAATAGCCGTCATTTTCTTCCCGTTGGAGATATTTCGACGTTTAAGCGCTCCTTTCACTCCGTTTTATTCTGCAAATGTAATGCACTACCGTTTAAGCTTCGAAACAAGCAAAATAGCTCGCAAATCGCGATGATTTCGCCGATTTTGACGAACAATAGCCGTCATTTCCTTCCCGTTGCAGATATTTCGGCGTTTAAGAACTCATTTCAATCCGTTTTAAGCTGGAAATGTAATGCACTACCGTTTAAGCCTCGAAACAAGCAAAATAGCTCGCAAATCGCGATGATTTCGTCGATTTTGACGAAAAATAGCCGTCATTTCCTTCCCGTTGGAGATATTTCGACGCTTAAGCGCTTATTTCACTCCGTTTTACACTGCAAATGTAATGCACTACCGTTTAAGTTTCGAAACAAGCAAAATAGCTCGCAAATCGCTATTATTTCGTCGATTTTGGCGAAAAATAGCCGTCATTTCCTTCCCGTTGGAGATATGTCGACGATTAAGCGCTACTTTCACTCCGTTTTATACTGCAAATGTAATGCACTACCGTTTAAGCTTCGAAACAAGCAAAATAGCTCGCAAATCGCGATGATTTCGTCGATTTTGAGAAAAATAGCCGTCATTTCCTTCCCGTTGGAGATATTTCGACGTTTAAGAGCTCATTTCACTCCGTTTTACACTGCAAATGTAATGCACTACCGTTTAAGCTTCGAGACAAGCAAAATAGATCGCATATGGCGAAGATTTCGTCGATTTTGATGAAATCTATCCGTCATTTCCTTCCCGTTGGAGATATTTCGGCGTTTAAGCTCTCATTTCACTCCGTTTTACACTGCAAATGTAATGCGCAACCGTTTATGCTTCGTAACAAGCAAAATAGCTCGCAAATCGCGATTATTTCGTTGATTTTGGCGAAAAATAGCCGTCATTTCCTTCCCGTTGGATATATTTCGACGTTTAAGCGCTCCTTTCACTCCGTTTTATACTGCAAATATACTGCACTACAGTTTAAGCGTCGAAACAAGCAAAATAGCTCGCAAATCGCGATGATTTCGTCGATTTTGCCGAAAAATAGCCGTCCTTTCCTTCCCGTTGGAGATATTTCGGCGTTTAAGCGCTCATTTCACTCCGTTTTACACTGCAAATGTAATGCACTACCGTTTAAGCTTCGAAACAAGCAAAATAGCTCGCAAATCGCGATGATTTCGTCGATTTTGACGAAAAATAGCCGTCATTTCCTTCCCGTTGGAGATATTTCTACGTTTAAGAGCTCATTTCACTCCGTTTTACACTGCAAATGAAATGCACTACCGTTTATGCTTCGAAACAAGCAAAATAGCTCGCAAATCGCGATGATTTCGTCGATTTTGACGAAAAATAGCCGTCATTTCCTTCCCGTTGCAGATATTTCGGCGTTTAAGAGCTCATTTCAATCCGTTTTAAACTGGAAATGTAATGCACTACCGTTTAAGCCTCGAAACAAGCAAAATAGCTCGCAAATCGCGATGATTTCGCCAATTTGGCGAAAAACAGCCGTCATTTCCTTCCCGTTGCAGATATTTCGACGTTTAAGAGCTCATTTCACTCCGTTTTACACTGCAAATGTAATGCACTACCGTTTAAGCTTCGAAACAAGCCAAATAGCTCGCAAATCGCGATTATTTCGTTGATTTTGGCGAAAAATAGCCGTCATTTCCTTCCCGTTGGATATATTTCGACGTTTAAGCGCTCCTTTCACTCCGTTTTATACTGCAAATATACTGCACTACAGTTTAAGCGTCGAAACAAGCAAAATAGCTCGCAAATCGCGATTATTTCGCCGATTTTGACGAACAATAGCCGTCATTTCCTTCCCGTTGCAGATATTTCGGCGTTTAAGAGCTCATTTCAATCCGTTTTAAGCTGGAAATGTAATGCACTACCGTTTAAGCCTCGAAACAAGCAAAATAGCTCGCAAATCGCGATGATTTCGTCGATTTTGACGAAAAATAGCCGTCATTTCCTTCCCGTTGGAGATATTTCTACGTTTAAGAGCTCATTTCACTCCGTTTTACACTGCAAATGAAATGCACTACCGTTTATGCTTCGAAACAAGCAAAATAGCTCGCAAATCGCGATGATTTCGTCGATTTTGACGAAAAATAGCCGTCATTTCCTTCCCGTTGCAGATATTTCGGCGTTTAAGAGCTCATTTCAATCCGTTTTAAACTGGAAATGTAATGCACTACCGTTTAAGCCTCGAAACAAGCAAAATAGCTCGCAAATCGCGATGATTTCGCCAATTTGGCGAAAAACAGCCGTCATTTCCTTCCCGTTGCAGATATTTCGACGTTTAAGAGCTCATTTCACTCCGTTTTACACTGCAAATGTAATGCACTACCGTTTAAGCTTCGAAACAAGCCAAATAGCTCGCAAATTGCGATTATTTCGTTGATTTTGGCGAAAAATAGCCGTCATTTTCTTCCCGTTGGAGATATTTCGACGTTTAAGCGCTCCTTTCACTCCGTTTTATTCTGCAAATGTAATGCACTACCGTTTAAGCTTCGAAACAAGCAAAATAGCTCGCAAATCGCGATGATTTCGCCGATTTTGACGAACAATAGCCGTCATTTCCTTCCCGTTGCAGATATTTCGGCGTTTAAGAACTCATTTCAATCCGTTTTAAGCTGGAAATGTAATGCACTACCGTTTAAGCCTCGAAACAAGCAAAATAGCTCGCAAATCGCGATGATTTCGTCGATTTTGACGAAAAATAGCCGTCATTCCCTTCCCGTTGGAGATATTTCGACGCTTAAGCGCTTATTTCACTCCGTTTTACACTGCAAATGTAATGCACTACCGTTTAAGTTTCGAAACAAGCAAAATAGCTCGCAAATCGCTATTATTTCGTCGATTTTGGCGAAAAATAGCCGTCATTTCCTTCCCGTTGGAGATATGTCGACGATTAAGCGCTACTTTCACTCCGTTTTATACTGCAAATGTAATGCACTACCGTTTAAGCTTCGAAACAAGCAAAATAGCTCGCAAATCGCGATGATTTCGTCGATTTTGAGAAAAATAGCCGTCATTTCCTTCCCGTTGGAGATATTTCGACGTTTAAGAGCTCATTTCACTCCGTTTTACACTGCAAATGTAATGCACTACCGTTTAAGCTTCGAGACAAGCAAAATAGATCGCATATGGCGAAGATTTCGTCGATTTTGATGAAATCTATCCGTCATTTCCTTCCCGTTGGAGATATTTCGGCGTTTAAGCTCTCATTTCACTCCGTTTTACACTGCAAATGTAATGCACAACCGTTTATGCTTCGTAACAAGCAAAATAGCTCGCAAATCGCGATTATTTCGTTGATTTTGGCGAAAAATAGCCGTCATTTCCTTCCCGTTGGATATATTTCGACGTTTAAGCGCTCCTTTCACTCCGTTTTATACTGCAAATATACTGCACTACAGTTTAAGCGTCGAAACAAGCAAAATAGCTCGCAAATCGCGATGATTTCGTCGATTTTGCCGAAAAATAGCCGTCCTTTCCTTCCCGTTGGAGATATTTCGGCGTTTAAGCGCTCATTTCACTCCGTTTTACACTGCAAATGTAATGCACTACCGTTTAAGCTTCGAAACAAGCAAAATAGCTCGCAAATCGCGATGATTTCGTCGATTTTGACGAAAAATGGCCGTCATTTCCTTCCCGTTGGAGATATTTCTACGTTTAAGAGCTCATTTCACTCCGTTTTACACTGCAAATGAAATGCACTACCGTTTATGCTTCGAAACAAGCAAAATAGCTCGCAAATCGCGATGATTTCGTCGATTTTGACGAAAAATAGCCGTCATTTCCTTCCCGTTGCAGATATTTCGGCGTTTAAGAGCTCATTTCAATCCGTTTTAAACTGGAAATGTAATGCACTACCGTTTAAGCCTCGAAACAAGCAAAATAGCTCGCAAATCGCGATGATTTCGCCAATTTGGCGAAAAACAGCCGTCATTTCCTTCCCGTTGCAGATATTTCGACGTTTAAGAGCTCATTTCACTCCGTTTTACACTGCAAATGTAATGCACTACCGTTTAAGCTTCGAAACAAGCCAAATAGCTCGCAAATTGCGATTATTTCGTTGATTTTGGCGAAAAATAGCCGTCATTTTCTTCCCGTTGGAGATATTTCGACGTTTAAGCGCTCCTTTCACTCCGTTTTATTCTGCAAATGTAATGCACTACCGTTTAAGCTTCGAAACAAGCAAAATAGCTCGCAAATCGCGATGATTTCGCCGATTTTGACGAACAATAGCCGTCATTTCCTTCCCGTTGCAGATATTTCGGCGTTTAAGAGCTCATTTCAATCCGTTTTAAGCTGGAAATGTAATGCACTACCGTTTAAGCCTCGAAACAAGCAAAATAGCTCGCAAATCGCGATGATTTCGTCGATTTTGACGAAAAATAGCCGTCATTTCCTTCCCGTTGGAGATATTTCGACGCTTAAGCGCTTATTTCACTCCGTTTTACACTGCAAATGTAATGCACTACCGTTTAAGTTTCGAAACAAGCAAAATAGCTCGCAAATCGCTATTATTTCGTCGATTTTGGCGAAAAATAGCCGTCATTTCCTTCCCGTTGGAGATATGTCGACGATTAAGCGCTCCTTTCACTCCGTTTTATACTGCAAATGTAATGCAATACCGTTTAAGCTTCGAAACAAGCAAAATAGCTCGCAAATCGCGATGATTTCGTCGATTTTGAGAAAAATAGCCGTCATTTCCTTCCCGTTGGAGATATTTCGACGTTTAAGAGCTCATTTCACTCCGTTTTACACTGCAAATGTAATGCACTACCGTTTAAGCTTCGAGACAAGCAAAATAGATCGCATATGGCGAAGATTTCGTCGATTTTGATGAAATCTATCCGTCATTTCCTTCCCGTTGGAGATATTTCGGCGTTTAAGCTCTCATTTCACTCCGTTTTACACTGCAAATGTAATGCACAACCGTTTATGCTTCGTAACAAGCAAAACAGCTCGCAAATCGCGATTATTTCGTTGATTTTGGCGAAAAATAGCCGTCATTTCCTTCCCGTTGGATATATTTCGACGTTTAAGCGCTCCTTTCACTCCGTTTTATACTGCAAATATACTGCACTACAGTTTAAGCGTCGAAACAAGCAAAATAGCTCGCAAATCGCGATGATTTCGTCGATTTTGCCGAAAAATAGCCGTCCTTTCCTTCCCGTTGGAGATATTTCGGCGTTTAAGCGCTCATTTCACTCCGTTTTACACTGCAAATGTAATGCACTACCGTTTAAGCTTCGAAACAAGCAAAATAGCTCGCAAATCGCGATGATTTCGTCGATTTTGACGAAAAATAGCCGTCATTTCCTTCCCGTTGGAGATATTTCTACGTTTAAGAGCTCATTTCACTCCGTTTTACACTGCAAATGAAATGCACTACCGTTTATGCTTCGAAACAAGCAAAATAGCTCGCAAATCGCGATGATTTCGTCGATTTTGACGAAAAATAGCCGTCATTTCCTTCCCGTTGCAGATATTTCGGCGTTTTAAGAGCTCATTTCAATCCGTTTTAAACTGGAAATGTAATGCACTACCGTTTAAGCCTCGAAACAAGCAAAATAGCTCGCAAATCGCGATGATTTCGCCAATTTGGCGAAAAACAGCCGTCATTTCCTTCCCGTTGCAGATATTTCGAAGTTTAAGAGCTCATTTCACTCCGTTTTACACTGCAAATGTAATGCACTACCGTTTAAGCTTCGAAACAAGCCAAATAGCTCGCAAATTGCGATTATTTCGTTGATTTTGGCGAAAAATAGCCGTCATTTTCTTCCCGTTGGAGATATTTCGACGTTTAAGCGCTCCTTTCACTCCGTTTTATTCTGCAAATGTAATGCACTACCGTTAAGCTTCGAAACAAGCAAAATAGCTCGCAAATCGCGATGATTTCGCCGATTTTGACGAACAATAGCCGTCATTTCCTTCCCGTTGCAGATATTTCGGCGTTTAAGAGCTCATTTCAATCCGTTTTAAGCTGGAAATGTAATGCACTACCGTTTAAGCCTCGAAACAAGCAAAATAGCTCGCAAATCGCGATGATTTCGTCGATTTTGACGAAAAATAGCCGTCATTTCCTTCCCGTTGGAGATATTTCGACGCTTAAGCGCTTATTTCACTCCGTTTTACACTGCAAATGTAATGCACTACCGTTTAAGTTTCGAAACAAGCAAAATAGCTCGCAAATCGCTATTATTTCGTCGATTTTGGCGAAAATAGCCGTCATTTCCTTCCCGTTGGAGATATGTCGACGATTAAGCGCTCCTTTCACTCCGTTTTATACTGCAAATGTAATGCACTACCGTTTAAGCTTCGAAACAAGCAAAATAGCTCGCAAATCGCGATGATTTCGTCGATTTTGAGAAAAATAGACGTCATTTCCTTCCCGTTGGAGATATTTCGACGTTTAAGAGCTCATTTCACTCCGTTTTACACTGCAAATGTAATGCACTACCGTTTAAGCTTCGAGACAAGCAAAATAGATCGCATATGGCGAAGATTTCGTCGATTTTGATGAAATCTATCCGTCATTTCCTTCCCGTTGGATATATTTCGACGTTTAAGCGCTCCTTTCACTCCGTTTTATACTGCAAATATACTGCACTACAGTTTAAGCGTCGAAACAAGCAAAATAGCTCGCAAATCGCGATGATTTCGTCGATTTTGCCGAAAAATAGCCGTCCTTTCCTTCCCGTTGGAGATATTTCGGCGTTTAAGCGCTCATTTCACTCCGTTTTACACTGCAAATGTAATGCACTACCGTTTAAGTTTCGAAACAAGCAAAATAGCTCGCAAATCGCTATTATTTCGTCGATTTTGGCGAAAAATAGCCGTCATTTCCTTCCCGTTGGAGATATGTCGACGATTAAGCGCTCCTTTCACTCCGTTTTAATACTGCAAATGTAATGCACTACCGTTTAAGCTTCGAAACAAGCAAAATAGATCGCATATCGCGAAGATTTCGTCGATTTTGATGAAATCTATCCGTCATTTCCTTCCCGTTGGAGATATTTCGGCGTTTAAGCTCTCATTTCACTCCGTTTTACACTGCAAATGTAATGCACTACCGTTTAAGCTTCGAAACAAGCAAAATATCTCGCAAATCGCGAAGATTTCGTCGATTTTGACGAAAAATAGCCGTCATTTCCTTCCGTTGGAGATATTTCGACGTTGAAGCACTCGTTGAACTCCATTTCACGGTGCTAATGCAATGCACAACCATTTAAGCGTCGAAACAAGAAAAATATCTCGCAAATCGCGAAGATTTCGTCGATTTTGACGAAAAATAGCCGTCATTTCCTTCCTGTTGGAGATATTTCGACGTTTAAGCACTCGTTGTACTCCACTTCACAGTGCTAATGCAATGCACAACCATTTAAGCGTCGAAACAGGAAAAATATCTCGCAAATCGCGAAGATTACGTCGATTTTGACGAAAAACAGCCGTCATTTCCTTCCCGTTGGAGACATTTCGACGTTTAAGCACTCGTTGAACTCCATTTCACAGTGCTAATGTAATGCACAACCATTTAAGGGTCGAAACAATCAAAATATCTCGCAAATCTCGAGGATTTCGACGATTTTGACGAAAAATAGCCGTCATTTCCTTCCCGTTGGGGATATTTCGACGTTTAAGCACTCGTTGAACTCCACTTCACAGTGCTAATTCAATGCACAACCAGTTAAGCGTCGAAACAATCAAAATATCTCGCAAATCGCGGAGATTTCGTCGATTTTGACGAAAAATAGCCGTCATTTCCTTCCTGTTGGAGATATTTCGACGTTTAAGCACTCGTTGTACTCCACTTCACAGTGCTAATGCAATGCACAACCAGTTAAGCGTCGAAACAATCAAAATATCTCGCAAATCGCGAAGATTTTGTCGATTTTGGCGAAAAATAGCCGTCATTTCCTTCCCGTTTTAGATATTTCGACGTTGAAGCACTCGTTGAACTCCATTTCACGGTGCTAATGCAATGCACAACCATTTAAGCGTCGAAACAACCAGAATATCTCGCAAATCGCGAAGATTTCGTCGATTTTGACGAAAAATAGCCGTCATTTCCTTCCCGTTGAAGATATTTCGACGTTTAAGCGCTCGTTGAACTCCATTTCACAGTGCTAATGCAATGCACAACCATTTAAGCGTCGAAACAACCAGAATATCTCGCAAGTCGCCAAGATTTCGTCGATTTTGACGAAAAATAGCCGTCATTTCCTTCCCGTTGGAGATATTTCGACGTTGAAGCACTCGTTGAACTCCACTTCACGGTGCTAATGCAATGCACAACCATTTAAGCGTCGAGACAGGAAAAATATCTCGCAAATCGCGAAGATTACGTCGATTTTGACGAAAAACAGCCGTCATTTCCTTCCTGTTGGAGATATTTCGACGTTTAAGCACTCGTTGTACTCCACTTCACAGTGCTAATGCAATGCACAACCATTTAATCGTCGAAACAACCAGAATATCTCGCAATCGCGAAGATTTCGTCGATTTTGACGAAAAATAGCCGCCATTTCCTTCCCGTTGGAGATATTTCGTCGTTTAAGCACTCGTTGAACTCCATTTCACAGTGCTAATGCAATGCACAACCATTTAAGCGTCGAAACAACCAGAATATCTCGCAAATCGCGATGATTTCGTCGATTTTGACGAAAAATAGACGTCATTTCTTCCCGTTGGAGATATTTCGACGTTGAAGCGCTCATTTCACTCCATTTCACGGTGCTAATGTAATGCACAACCATTTAAGGGTCGAAACAATCAAAATATCTCGCAAATCTCGAGGATTTCGACGATTTTGACGAAAAATAGCCGTCATTTCCTTCCCGTTGGAGATATTTCGACGTTGAAGCACTCGTTGAACTCCATTTCACAGTGCTAATGTAATGCACAACCATTTAAGGGTCGAAACAATCAAAATATCTCGCAAATCTCGAGGATTTCGACGATTTTGACGAAAAATAGCCGTCATTTCCTTCCCGTTGGAGATATTTCGACGTTGAAGCACTCGTTGAACTCCATTTCACAGTGCTAATGTAATGCACAACCATTTAAGGGTCGAAACAATCAAAATATCTCGCAAATCTCGGGGATTTCGTCGATTTTGACGAAAAATGGCCGTCATTTCCTTCCCGTTGGAGACATTTCGACGTTGAAGCACTCGTTGAACTCCATTTCACAGTGCTAATGTAATGCACAACCATTTAAGGGTCGAAACAATCAAAATATCTCGCAAATCGCGAAGATTTCGTCCATTTTGACGAAAAATAGCCGTCATTTCCTTCCTGTTGGAGATATTTCGACGTTTAAGCACTCGTTGTACTCCACTTCACAGTGCTAATGCAATGCACAACCAGTTAAGCGTCGAAACAATCAAAATATCTCGCAAATCGCGAAGATTTCGTCCATTTTGTCGAAAAATAGCCGTCATTTCCCTCACGTTGGAGATATTTCGACGTTTAAGCGCTCGTTGGACTCCATTTCACAGTGCTAATGCAATGCACAACCATTTAATCGTCGAAACAACCAGAATATCTCGCAAATCGCGAAGATTTCGTCGATTTTGACGAAAAATAGCCGCCATTTCCTTCCCGTTGGAGATATTTCGTCGTTTAAGCACGCGTTGAACTCCATTTCACAGTGCTAATGCAATGCACAACCATTTAAGCGTCGAAACAATCAAAATATCTCGCAAATCGCGAAGATTTCGTCGATTTTGAAGAAAAATAGCCGTCATTTCCTTCCCGTTGGATATATTTCGACGTTGAAGCACTCGTTGAACTCCACTTCACGGTGCTAATGCAATGCACAACCATTTAAGCGTCGAGACAGGAAAAATATCTCGCAAATCGCGAAGATTACGTCGATTTTGACGAAAAACAGCCGTCATTTCCTTCCTGTTGGAGATATTTAAACGTTTAAGCACTCGTTGAACTCCATTTCACAGTGCTAATGCAATGCACAACCATTTAAGCGTCGAAACAATCAAAACATCTCGCAAATCGCTAAGATTTCGTCGATTTTGACGAAAAATAGCCGTCATTTCCTTCCCGTTGGAGATATTTCGACGTTTAAGCACTCGCTGAACTCCATTTCGCAGTGCTAATGCAATGCGCAACCATATAAGCGTCGAAACAAGCAAAATATCTCGCAAATCGCGAAGATTTCGTCGATTTTGACGAAAAATGGCCGTCATTTCCTTCCCGCTGGAGATATTTCGACGTTTAAGCACTCGCTGAACTCCATTTCACAGTGCTAATGCAATGCACAACTATTTAAGCGTCGAAACAATCAAAATATCTCGCAAATCACGAAGATTTCGTCGATTTTGACGAAAAACAGCCGTCATTTCCTTCCCGTTGGAGATATTTCGACGTTTAAGCGCTCGTTGAACTCCATTTCACAGTGCTAATGCAATGCACAACCATATAAGCGTCGAAACAATCAAAATATCTCGCTAATCGCGAAGATTTCGTCGATTTTGACGAAAAATAGCCGTCATTTCCTTCCCGTTGGAGATATTTCGACGTTTAAGCACTCGTTGAACTCCATTTCACAGTGCTAATGTAATGCACAACCATTTAAGGGTCGAAACAATCAAAATATCTCGCAAATCTCGAGGATTTCGACGATTTTGACGAAAAATAGCCGTCATTTCCTTCCCGTTGGGGATATTTCGACGTTTAAGCACTCGTTGAACTCCATTTCGCAGTGCTAATGCAATGCGCAACCATTTAAGCGTCGAAACAATCAAAATATCTCGCAAATCGCGAAAATTTGGTCGATTTTGACGAAAAATAGCCGTCATTTCCTTCCTGTTGGAGATATTTCGACGTTTAAGCACTCGTTGTACTCCACTTCACAGTGCTAATGCAATGCACAACCATTTAAGCGTCGAAACAGGAAAAATATCTCGCAAATCGCGAAGATTACGTCGATTTTGACGAAAAACAGCCGTCATTTCCTTCCCGTTGGAGACATTTCGACGTTTAAGCACTCGTTGAACTCCATTTCACAGTGCCAATGTAATGCACAACCATTTAAGGGTCGAAACAATCAAAATATCTCGCAAATCTCGAGGATTTCGACGATTTTGACGAAAAATAGCCGTCATTTCCTTCCCGTTGGGGATAGTTCGACGATTAAGCACTCGTTGAACTCCACTTCACAGTGCTAATTCAATGCACAACCAGTTAAGCGTCGAAACAATCAAAATATCTCGCAAATCGCGGAGATTTCGTTGATTTTGACGAAAAATAGCCGTCATTTCCTTCCTGTTGGAGATATTTCGACGTTTAAGCACTCGTTGTACTCCACTTCACAGTGCTAATGCAATGCACTACCAGTTAAGCGTCGAAACAATCAAAATATCTCGCAAATCGCGAAGATTTCGTCGATTTTGGCGAAAAATAGCCGTCATTTCCTTCCCGTTGGAGATATTTCGACGTTGAAGCACTCGTTGAACTCCATTTCACGGTGCTAATGCAATGCACAACCATTTAAGCGTCGAAACAACCAGAATATCTCGCAAATCGCGAAGATTTCGTCGATTTTACGAAAAATAGCCGTCATTTCCTTCCCGTTGGAGAAATTTCGTCGTTTAAGCACTCGTTGAACTCCATTTCACAGTTCTAATGCAATGCACAACCATTTAAGCGTCGAAACAACAAGAATATCTCGCATATCGCGAAGATTTCGTTTATTTTGACGAAAAATAGCCGTCATTTCCTTCCCGTTGAAGATATTTCGACGTTTAAGCACTCGTTGAACTCCACTTCACAGTGCTAATTCAATGCACAACCAGTTAAGCGTCGAAACAACCAGAATATCTCGCAAATCGCCAAGATTTCGTCGATTTTGACGAAAAATAGCCGTCATTTCCTTCCCGTTGGAGATATTTCGCCGTTTAAGCACTCGTTGAACTCCATTTCACGGTGCTAATGCAATGTACAACCATTTAAGCGTCGAAACAATCAAAATATCTCGCAAATCGCGAGGATTTCGTCGATTTTGACGAAAAATAGCCGTCATTTCCTTCCCGTTGGAGATATTTCGACGTTTAGGCGCTCGCTGAACTCCATTTCACGGTGCTAATGCAATGCACAACCATTTAAGCGTCGAAACAACCAGAATATCTCGCAAATCGCGAAGATTTCGTCGATTTTGACGAAAAATAGTCGTCATTTCCTTCCCGTTGGAGATATTTCGACGTTTAAGCACTCGTTGCACTCCACTTCACAGTGCTAATGCAATGCACTACCGTTTATGCGTCGAAACAATCAAAATATCTAGCAAATCGCGAAGATTTCGTCGATTTTGACGAAAAATAGCCGTCATTTCCTTCCCGTTGGAGATATTTCGACGTTGAAGCACTCGTTGAACTCCATTTCACGGTGCTAATGCAATGCACAACCATTTAAGCGTCGAAACAAGAAAAATATCTCGCAAATCGCGAAGATTTCGTCGATTTTGACGAAAAATAGCCGTCATTTCCTTCCCGTTGGAGATATTTCGACGTTTAAGCACTCGCTGAACTCCATTTCGCAGTGCTAATGCAATGCGCAACCATTTAAGCGTCGAAACAATCAAAATATCGCGCAAATCGCGAAGATTTCGTCGATTTTGACGAAAAATAGACGTCATTTCCTTCCCGTTGGAGATATTTCGTCGTTTAAGCACTCGTTGAACTCCATTTCACAGTGCTAATGCAATGCACAACCATTTAAGCGTCGAAACAACCAGAATATCTCGCAAATCGCGATGATTTCGTCGATTTTGACGAAAAATAGACGTCATTTTCTTCCCGTTGGAGATATTTCGACGTTGAAGCACTCGTTGAACTCCATTTCACGGTGCTAATGTAATGCACAACCATTTAAGGGTCGAAACAATCAAAATATCTCGCAAATCTCGAGGATTTCGTCGATTTTGACGAAAAATGGCCGTCATTTCCTTCCCGTTTGAGATATTTCGACGTTGAAGCACTCGTTGAACTCCATTTCGCAGTGCTAATGCAATGCGCAACCATTTAAGCGTCGAAACAATCAAAATATCTCGCAAATCGCGAAGATTTCGTCGATTTTGACGAAAAACAGCCGTCATTTCCTTCCCGTTGGAGATATTTCGACGTTTAAGCACTCGTTGAACTCCATTTCACAGTGCTAATGCAATGCACAACCATTTAAGCGTCGAAACAACCAGAATATCTCGCAAATCGCGAAGATTTCGTCGATTTTGACGAAAAATAGCCGTCATTTCCTTCCCGTTGGAGATATTTCGACGTTTAAGCGCTCGTTGAACTCCATTTCACAGTGCTAATGCAATGCACAACCATTTAAGCGTCGAAACAACCAGAATATCTCGCAAATCGCGAAGATTTCGTCGAGTTTGACGAAAAATAGCCGTCATTTCCTTCCCGTTGGAGATATTTCGTCGTTTAAGCACTCGTTGAACTCCATTTCACAGTGCTAATGCAATGCACAACCATTTAAGCGTCGAAACAATCAAAATATCTCGCAAATCGCGAAGATTTCGTCGATTTTGACGAAAAATAGCCGTCATTTCCTTCCCGTTGGAGATATGTCGACGTTGAAGCACTCGTTGAACTCCACTTCACGGTGCTAATGCAATGCACAACCATTTAAGCGTCGAGACAGGAAAAATATCTCGCAAATCGCGAAGATTTCGTCGATTTTGACGAAAAATAGCCGTAAATTCCTTCCCGTTGGAGATATTTCGCCGTTTAAGCACTCGTTGAACTCCATTTCACAGTGCTAATGCAATGCACAACCATTTAAGCGTCGAAACAATCAAAATATCTCGCAAATCACGAAGATTTCGTCGATTTTGACGAAAAATAGCCGTCATTTCCTTCCCGTTGGAGATATTTCGACGTTTAAGCGCTCGTTGAACTCCATTCCACAGTGCTAATGCAATGCACAACCATATAAGCGTCGAAACAATCAAAATATCTCGCTAATCGCGAAGATTTCGTCGATTTTGACGAAAAATAGCCGTCATTTCCTTCCCGTTGGAGATATGTCGACGTTTAAGCACTCGTTGAACTCCATTTCACAGTGCTAATGTAATGCACAACCATTTAAGGGTCGAAACAATCAAAATATCTCGCAAATCTCGAGGATTTCGACGATTTTGACGAAAAAAAGCCGTCATTTCCTTCCCGTTGGGGATATTTCGACGTTTAAGCACTCGTTGAACTCCATTTCGCAGTGCTAATTCAATGCACAACCAGTTAAGCGTCGAAACAGGAAAAATATCTCGCAAATCGCGAAGATTACGTCGATTTTGACGAAAAACAGCCGTCATTTCCTTCCCGCTGGAGACATTTCGACGTTTAAGCACTCGTTGAACTCCATTTCACAGGGCTAATGTAATGCACAACCATTTAAGGGTCGAAACAATCAAAATATCTCGCAAATCTCGAGGATTTCGACGATTTTGACGGAAAATAGCCGTCATTTCCTTCCCGTTGGGGATATTTCGACGTTTAAGCACTCGTTGAACTCCACTTCACAGTGCTAATTCAATGCACAACCAGTTAAGCGTCGAAACAGGAAAAATATCTCGCAAATCGCGAAGAATACGTCGACTTTGACGAAAAACAGCCGTCATTTCCTTCCCGTTGGAGACATTTCGACGTTTAAGCACTCGTTGAACTCCATTTTACAGTGCTAATGTAATGCAGAACCATTTAAGGGTCGAAACAATCAAAATATCTCGCAAATCGCGAAGATTTCGTCCATTTTGACGAAAAATAGCCGTCATTTCCTTCCTGTTGGAGATATTTCGACGTTTAAGCACTCGTTGTACTCCACTTCACAGTGCTAATGCAATGCACAACCAGTTAAGCGTCGAAACAATCAAAATATCTCGCAAATCGCGAAGATTTCGTCGATTTTGGCGAAAAATTGCCGTCATTTCCTTCCCGTTGGAGATATTTCGACGTTTAAGCGCTCGTTGGACTCCATTTCACAGTGCTAATGCAATGCACAAGCATTTAAGGGTCGAAACAATCAAAATATCTCGCAAATCTCGAGGATTTCGACGATTTTGACGAAAAATAGCCGTCATTTCCTTCCCGTTGGAGACATTTCGACGTTTAAGCACTCGTTGAACTCCATTTTACAGTGCTAATGTAATGCAGAACCATTTAAGGGTCGAAACAATCAAAATATCTCGCAAATCTCGAGGATTTCGTCGATTTTGACGAAAAATGGCCGTCATTTCCTTCCCGTTGGAGACATTTCGACGTTGAAGCACTCGTTGAACTCCATTTCACAGTGCTAATGTAATGCACAACCATTTAAGGGTCGAAACAATCAAAATATCTCGCAAATCGCGAAGATTTCGTCCATTTTGACGAAAAATAGCCGTCATTTCCTTCCTGTTGGAGATATTTCGACGTTTAAGCACTCGTTGTACTCCACTTCACAGTGCTAATGCAATGCACAACCAGTTAAGCGTCGAAACAGGAAAAATATCTCGCAAATCGCGAAGAATACGTCGACTTTGACGAAAAACAGCCGTCATTTCCTTCCCGTTGGAGACATTTCGACGTTTAAGCACTCGTTGAACTCCATTTTACAGTGCTAATGTAATGCAGAACCATTTAAGGGTCGAAACAATCAAAATATCTCGCAAATCGCGAAGATTTCGTCCATTTTGACGAAAAATAGCCGTCATTTCCTTCCTGTTGGAGATATTTCGACGTTTAAGCACTCGTTGTACTCCACTTCACAGTGCTAATGCAATGCACAACCAGTTAAGCGTCGAAACAATCAAAATATCTCGCAAATCGCGAAGATTTCGTCGATTTTGGCGAAAAATTGCCGTCATTTCCTTCCCGTTGGAGATATTTCGACGTTTAAGCGCTCGTTGGACTCCATTTCACAGTGCTAATGCAATGCACAAGCATTTAAGGGTCGAAACAATCAAAATATCTCGCAAATCTCGAGGATTTCGACGATTTTGACGAAAAATAGCCGTCATTTCCTTCCCGTTGGAGACATTTCGACGTTTAAGCACTCGTTGAACTCCATTTTACAGTGCTAATGTAATGCAGAACCATTTAAGGGTCGAAACAATCAAAATATCTCGCAAATCTCGAGGATTTCGTCGATTTTGACGAAAAATGGCCGTCATTTCCTTCCCGTTGGAGACATTTCGACGTTGAAGCACTCGTTGAACTCCATTTCACAGTGCTAATGTAATGCACAACCATTTAAGGGTCGAAACAATCAAAATATCTCGCAAATCGCGAAGATTTCGTCCATTTTGACGAAAAATAGCCGTCATTTCCTTCCTGTTGGAGATATTTCGACGTTTAAGCACTCGTTGTACTCCACTTCACAGTGCTAATGCAATGCACAACCAGTTAAGCGTCGAAACAATCAAAATATCTCGCAAA